>NC_092389.1:48889181-48921681 GCF_030028105.1 Mobula birostris | reverse complement strand
TCTCTCCACCTTTTAAACCTACCTCTCATCTATTTTTCACCACACCTGCTGAAGGGTCTCGGCCTGAAAAACGTCGACTGGGTACTCTTCTGCTTAGGTGCTGCCAGGCCTGCTGAGTTCCTCCAGCATTTTGCGTGTGTGTGCGTGTGTGTGTTTGTGTGTGTGCGTGTGTGTGTTTGTGTGTGTGCGTGTGTGTGTGTGTGCGTGTGTGTGTTGCTCTGGATTTCCAGCATTTGCAGAATCGCTTGTGTTTAGTCCCATCTGCCTGTTCCTGGCCCACCTCACTCCAAGCCTTTCCTCTTCACCGGACAGGAGAGTTAGTGTTGTTAAATCTAGTAAATAATGCAAAGTAGGACATCTACTGTCCAAGTAGATCAATAAAGTATGACTATGACTAGTAATAGTATTAGTCATAGTCATAATTTATTGATCCCGGGAGAAACTGGTTTTCGTTACAGTTGCACCATAAATAATAAATAGTAATGAAACCATAAATAGTTAAATAGTAATATGTAAATTATGCCAGTAAATTATGAAATAAGTCTAGGACCAGCCTATTGGCTCAGGGTGTCTGACTCTCCAAGGGAGGAGTTGTAAAGTTTGATGGCCACAGGCAGGAATGACTTCCTATGACGCTCTGTGTTGCATCTCGGTGGAATGAGTCTCTGGCTGAATGTACTCCTGTGCCCACCCAGTACATTATGTAGTGGATGGGAGACATTGTCCAATATGGCATGCAACTTGGACAGCATCCTCTTTTCAGACACCACCGTCAGAGAGTCCAGTTCTATCTATGACTACATGTTAATATTTTTGATTCAATCCTTTTCCGGTTTATGTATTTCATTTCAGTTAGAGATAAAGGGCAGAGTAAGCCCCTTTTGGGCTGGCAACCCGAATTCAACCCTAAGCTAATCACAGGACAATATACAGCGATCAATTAACCTACTAACCGTTAGGTGTTTGGACTGTGGGAGGAAACTGGAGCTCCTGGGGGGAAACCCACACGTTCCACAGAGGGAGAACACTCGGAGACTCCTTACAGAGGATCCCGGAATTGAACTCCGGCCTCTGGAATATCACATTACCATAGTTTGAAGGCTGCAGGACCACAGGAACAATGACAACATTCAGATAGAACTTCAGGATACTGAAATGTCCCCAGATGCTTCACCGGTGCAGCATTAAGAATACATTTGTCTCTGAGCCACAAGCTTTCTTTTTTTTCCAAGGTGGCATTGATCTGTGATATCTATCGGGTCCGTGGAGCAGACTGAGATTTTAAGGTTTGCAGCGATGATTTTTTTCCTTTGGAAGACATTGCAAGGAGTCACAGGGTCAGGAAGAGGGATGAGGGGAGCGAGGGAGCAGGGGCAGCAAACGAAGATTTGTGGGGGAAAGGAGATGGAGGTCAGAGTTCACGTTGGCTTGCCCCCACCCCCCCACAAGGTGTGCAGAGCCGGAGGTCCATCCCCAAGGCCGGCGGGTCCCAGGGCTTGGAAGTCTGAGGTCAGCAAGGAATTTGGAACCGGTGGCCCGAGGTTCGGGCTGACCAGAAGTGCACTGAGAGCAGTAAGCGTAAAGGAGTTGGGTGCTTACTGTTCTGGTTAACAACAGATGGTGCAATCCGGGTCATATTACGATCGAGGAAGGTGTTTGTAGACAGGATATTGAACTTTTTACTGTTGGACTTCGGCCACATTCCACCGAGATACAACACTGGGTGTCACGGGAGGTTGTTCCTGCCTGTGGCCATCGAACTTTGCAGTTCCTCCCGTGGAGGGTCAGACACCCTGAGCCAATAGGCTGGTCCTGGACTTATTTCCATCTGGCATAGTTTGCATTTTGTTGTTTGATTGTTTGTGATTTTTGTATTTCTATATTTACGCTCTATTCTTGGTTGGCGCAGCTGTAACGAAACTCAATTTCCCTCGGGATCAATAAAGTATGTCTATGTCTATGACCGGACAGTCCCAGTGCCAGGCTGCCCCCTCCCCCCACCAAGGTCAACCAGCCCCTCCGGACGAAGCCCCCAAGGTCGGCGAGTCTGAAGATCGAAGCCTCTGGTTGGTGAGCGTAGAGGTCGGGCCTGGAGGTCGAGGACCCCTGGGTTGGCGAGTAAGAACGTAGCAGGCCCAGTGGCCTGCAAGTCTAGCATCACGGTTTGGGAGGCCTGGAGGTGGTGTCTGCCCTGTGTGTGTGTGTGCGTGTGTGTGTGTGTGTGTGTGTGTGTGTGTGTGTGTGTGTGTGTGTGTGTGTGTGTGTGTGTGTGTGTGTAGACATCCTGCCCTGAAAAACTCATTTCAGGGAGGTAGCACCCTCGCACCCCCACCCCGGCAACCCCTTATCCCTCCCCACCCCTGGTCGACCTCCAAGGGTGTTTGTAATACTTTGTTTAGTGGTTTTGTCTAATCTGTAAACCAAGTATATGCAGGAAATGTGACATTAAAATATGTACTTATATTATATTATCATGTTTATTCTATTACAACTTTAAGCAAGTCTACAGGGAGTTTGGCCTCATCACGTAGGACATCAACAGAGTAGCCAGCCAGCTAGTTTAAATAACGTTAGTTATGCTACTGAACGAATGACACCTGTTAAACTCACCTCAACATGTCTTTTACATTTTAACCCACCATGGGCAATAGAAAAGTCACTGTTGCAAACAGTGCAGCGAGCAACACTGTCGTTATTTTTGAGGTCGGCTGTAAAGCCCGCCCACAGAGAAAACTGATAGGTCTACTTAGCACGAAGAGAGACCAATCAGGACGCTCCCCCTCTCCCTCTCAAAAAAATCAATTATCACTTGAAGACGGCGCTGTTAAATTGGTCAAGTTTGGCTAACTTGGAAGTTTCTGAGAACAACAGGAAGAATCGACAGTATCAGCTGACGTGGACAACAAATCTCTCTCTCTCAACTCAATTCTACTCAACTCCATAACACGAACTGAACTGACTTCGTTTACCTACCATCGTAAGACTGTATCAATTACCACCTAAGCTTGAAGAAGTTTGGGCTTTATCTTTCCACACCTATATATGCATAAACTCTGCTAATCTGTTCGATTTATCTAGTTTTATATTACTGTACTGCGTAGTTGCTAATAAAAGATAGTGTTAGTAAATTGCAAAGCCAGACTCCGGGCATGTTCCATTTCTACTGGTTCTTTAACCCGTTACGGGGTACGTGACACCCGCCATTTCATCATGGCTGATTTATTATCCCCCCTCAAACCAATCCTCCTGCCTTCCCCCTGTAACCAAGAACCTATCAACCTCTGCTTTAAATGCACCCAATGACTCGGCCTCCACAGCTGTCAGCGGCAGTGAATTCCACAGATTCACCACTCCGCAGTCTCAATAAGTTCCTTCCCAGCCCTGTTCTAAATGGACGTCCCTCTATTTTGAGGGTGTGCCCCCTGGTCCTAGACTCACCCACAGATCCACCGCCCTCGGGCGAAGTAAATCCCTCCTCACCTCTGCTCTAAACGCACGTCCCTTTAGTCTGAGGCTGGGCCCTCTGGACCTAGACTCGTCCTGGATAGGAAGTTTAGAACACAGCACATGGTGTGCCGACACTTTTGACTCCCCGAAGATCAACCTAACCCTTCCCTCCATTTTTCTATCATCCATGGGCCCATCTAAGAGTTGCTTAACAGTATACTCAACAGTATTGTGTCTGCTGTGGAGACCTTCAGGTTTCTGGGTGTCACAATCTCCCAGGACCTGAAGTGGACACCCAACGCGGACACTCTCATCAAATAGGCTCAGCAGAGGTTGTATTTCCTACGTCAACTCAGGAAGTACAACCTGCCTCAGGAACTGCTGATTCAATTCTATTCAGGGATAATGCAGTCTCTTCTCTGTTCGTCCATCACTGTCTGGTTTGGATCAGCTACCAAACAAGACAAGAATAGACTCCAAAGAACCGTCAGGGCTGCGGAAAGGATTATTGGTGTGAAGCTGCCCTCGATCCAGGACTTATACGCATCTGGAGTCAGGAAGCGAGCAAACAGCATCATTATAGACCCATCACACCCTGGACATCATCTGTTCCAACTCCTTCCTTCTGGTAGGCGTTTTAGATCACTGTATGCCAGGACTATTAGGTACAAGAACAGTTTCTTTCCGTATGCCATCAGTCTTATGAACACTTGAATTTTAGTCTACTATAAACCAAGTCCACCTGTACGTACACAGGTATACCTCATTGTTTATAGTTCACCGTTATTTGCACTATTGTTTTGTTGCTTTTTGATTCTGTACAGCCAGAGCTCAGGGAGACCGGCATCAAATTCCCTGTATGTGTCCACATACTTGGCGATAATAAAGGATTCTGATTCTGAAACTGATTAAGTGCCCCTGATATCTCTGACTTTGCCCCGGTAGCATGTTCCCCACACCTACCACTCTCTGTGCCTGAGGGTCGTCTGACAGCTTTTTCCTTCTCCTTCTCTTGCCCGCTACGCCACTGGCATTTGCGGCGGCGGAGAACGTCCTCCATCGCTGGCGGTGTTCCTTCATCGTGTCAGTAGCTTCCTCCCGGTTTTCACCACGGTCGGTCATGCAAGTCCTGGGCGGGGACTCAGAAATACACTTCAGTGTTCCGCCTCCGAGGATCAACGAGATCTTGCGGGTCCGTGCCCAGGGGACACTCAAAGTTGTTCAGGAGGCCTGGTGAGTTGGCCTTCGTCAACTGTGGGATTGTGTTCAAGAGCCATGAGGTAATGTTAAAGCCATACAGGACTTTAGTCAGACCCCACTTGGAGTACTGTGCTCAGTTCTGGTAACCTCACTACAGGAAGGATGTGGAAACTATAGAAAGAGTGCAGAGGAGATTTACCAGGATGTTGCCTGGATTGGAACTGTAACAGTTTTGATTGCCAGGATAATCAAGGACACGACCCACCCAGCCAACACACTTTTCGTCCCTCTTCCCTCCGGGAGAAGGCTCAGGAGCTTGAAGACTCATACGGCCAGATTTGGGAACAGCTTCTTTCCAACTGTGATAAGACTGCTGAACGGATCCTGACCCGGATCTGGGCCGTACCCTCCAAATATCTGGACCTGCCTCTCGGTTTTTTTGCACTACCTTACTTTCCATTTTTTTATTTTCTATTTATGATTTATAATTTAAATTTTTAATATTTACTATTGCTTTGTACTCCAGGGAGCAGGAAGCACAGAATCAAATATCGCTGTGATGATTGTACGCTCTAGTATCAATTGTTTGGCGACAATAAATAAAGTATAAAGTATTAACCAGTCAAGATTGATAGCTCTGAGCTGAACCCCCAAACCTGCAGGACCAGTGGACCCACTTTGAGTCTGGTCTCTGCCCTGTTTGGTATGGGTGACCCCAGCCAAGAACCAAATTATAAAGCTCTGACCCTAGGTAGCTCTCTGGGTCATTGAGGCAGGTTAGATTAGATTAGATTATGAGGACACACAGTCCTCTTTTATTGTCATTTAGTAATGCATGCATTAAGAAATGATACAATATTCCTCCAGAATGATATCACAGAAACACAAGATAAACCAAGACTGAAAAACTGACAAAAACTACATAATTATAATATACAGTTACAACAGTGCAAAACAATACCGTAATTTGATAAAGAACAGACCATGGGCATGGTAAAAAAAAAGTCTCAAAGTCTCTCGAAAGTCCCATCATCTCACGCAGACGGTTGAAGGGAGAAACTCTTCCTGCCATGAGCTTCCAGCACCGCAAACTTGCCGATACAGCACCCTGGAAGCATCCGATCACAGCCGACTCTGAGTCCGTCCGAAAACTTCGAACCTCTGACCAGCCCTCCGACACCGAGCACCAAGCACCATCTCTGCCGAGCACTTCGACCCCGACCCGGCAACAGGCAACAGGCAAAGCTGAGGACTCGGGGCCTTCCCCTCCGGAGATTCTCGATCACACAGTAGCAGCGGCAGTGAAGCAGGCATTTCAGAAGTTTCTCCAGATGTTCCTCCGTGCTTCTCACGGCCGTCTCCATCAAAGCAGAATTGTGCACGGTACCTACTTAACAAATACAATATCTTCCTGGTCTTCCCAGAGCTGTGGGCTGATAAAATGCCAGGATGTGTCACCAAGCGGAACAATAATGGAGTGCAGTCATTTCATAGTCAGAGATCTGGAGGAGATTATAGAGACGGGGGAAAGCTGAGACTATCGGGAGGAGTGGATACACGTGGCGCGATGTTTATCATTTATAACTTTTGGTCGCGAGTCAGCATTAGTTCGGTAAGTTTCTTTTTTCTCCAGTTGACAGAGTTAAAAACTTTCCAAAACTTTGAGCAACTTTGTCAGGTCAAACCAAGTCCAACTTTATTGTCTGAGGAGCGTTTGACGGCTCTGGGTCTGTACTCACTGGAGTTTAGAAGAATGGAGGTGGTGGGTGGAGGGGTGGGGGGAGAACTCTTGTTGAAACTGATCAAAAATTGTAAGTCGGAGATGGAGTGGACATGGAAGTGTGGGAGTCTCGGGCCACAGGACGCAGCCCCAGAGGACAAGGATGTCCATTTAGAATAGAGATGCTGAGCGACTTCTTTAGTCAGAGGGTGCTGGTGAATTTGTGAAATTCATTGCTACAGACGGCTGCAGAGGATGAGTCATTGGCTATATTCATATCAGGCATTATCAAGGATGCATCTCACTCTGACCATGGACCTTTTACTCTCCTCCCATCTAGTAGGTGCTACAGGAGCCTCCGCTCCAGCACCAGCAGACACAGGAAGAGCTTCTTCCCTGAGGCTGTGACCCTGCTGAACCTCACATCACAGCGCTAAGCAGTATTGCACGCATATTGTACTGTCTCAGTACTTTTATATTTGTGTGCTGTATCACTTACTTTTTATTCACAGTTATTTTGTAAATAACACTATTCTTTGCACTTCTGGTAAGATGCTAACTGCAATTCCATAGAACCATAGAAACTACAGCACAGAAACAGGCTTTTTGGCTCTTCTTGGCTGTGCCGAACCATTTTCTGCCTAGTCCCACTGACCTGCACATGGACCATATCCCTCCATACACCTCCCATCCAGGTAGCTGTCCAATTTATTCTTAAATGTTAAAAAAGAACCGACATTTACCACCTCGTCTGGCAGTTTATTCCATACTCCCACCACTCTCTGTGTGAAGAAGTGCCCCCTAATGTTCCCTTTAAACTTTCCCCCCCTCACCCTTAACCCATGTCCTCTGGTTTTTTTCTCCCCTTGCCTCAGTGGAAAAAGTCTGCTTGCATTCACTCTATCTATACCCATC
This sequence comes from Mobula birostris, assembly GCF_030028105.1. Classification (NCBI taxonomy): domain Eukaryota; kingdom Metazoa; phylum Chordata; class Chondrichthyes; order Myliobatiformes; family Myliobatidae; genus Mobula; species Mobula birostris. Next base: position 48,914,399 of record NC_092389.1, on the reverse strand, counting down.
ATAATTTTATATACCTCTATCAAATCTCCCCTCATTCTTCTACGCTCCAGGGAATAAAGTCCCAACCTATTCAACCTTTCTCTGTAACTGAGTTTCTCAAGTCCCGGCAACATCTTTGTAAACCTCTGCACTCTTTCAACCTTATTAATATCCTTCCTGTAATTTGGTGACCAAAACTGAACACAATACTCCAGATTCGGCCTCACCAATGCCTTATACAACCTCATCATAACATTCCAGCTCTTATACTAAAGGCCAATGTACCAAAAGCTCTCTTTACGACCCTATCTACCTGTGACGCCACTTTTAGGGAATTTTGTATCTGTATTCCCAGATCCCTCTGTTCTACTGCACTCCTCAGTGCCTTACCATTTACTCTGTATGTTCTACCTTGGTTTGTCCTTCCAACGTGCAATACCTCACACTTGTCTGCATTAAACTCCATCTGCCATTTTTCAGCCCATTTTTCCAGCTGGTCCAAGTCCCTCTGCAGGCTCTGAAAACCTTCCTCACTGTCTACTACACCTCCAATCTTTGTATCAACAGCAAATTTGCTGATCCAATTTACCACATTATCATCCAGATTATTGATATAGATGACAAATAACAATGGACCCAGCACTGATCCCTGTGGTACACCACTAGTCACAGGCCTCCACTCAGAGAAGTAATTCTCTACCAACACTCTCTGGCTTCTTCCATCGAGCCAATGTCTAATCCAATTTACCACCTCTCCATGTATACCTAGCGACTGAATTTTCCTAACTAACCTCCCATGCGGGACCTTGTCAAAGGCCTTACTGAAGTCCATGTAGACAATATCCACTGCCTTCCCTTCAACCACTTTCCTGGTAACCTCCTTGAAAAACTCCAACAGATGGGTCAAACATGACCTACCACGCACAAAGCCATGTTGACTCTCCCTAATAAGTCCCTGTCTATCCAAATGCTTGTAGATTCTGTCTCTTAGTACTCCCTCCAATAACTTACCTACTACTGACGTTAAACTTACCGGCCTATAATTTCCCGGATTACTTTTCGATCCTTTTTTAAACAACGGAACAACATGAGCCACTCTCCAATCCTCCGGCACCTCACCTGTAGACAGCGACATTTTAAATATTTCTGCCAGGGCCCCTGCAATTTCAACACCAGTCTCCTTCAAAGTCCGAGGGAACACCCTGTCAGGTCCTGGGGATTTATCCACTTTAATTTTCCTCAAGACAGCAAGGACCTCCTCCTTTTCGATCTGTACAGTTTCCATGATCTCACTACTTGTTTCCCTTAATTCCATAGACTTCATGCCAGTTTCCTTAGTAAATACAGACGCAAAATACCTATTTAAGATCTCCCCCATTTCCTTTGGTTCCGCACATAGCCAACCACTCTGATCTTCAAGAGGACCAATTTTATCCCTTACAATCCTTTTGCTCTTAATATACCTGTAAAAGCTCTTTGGATTATCCTTCACTTTGACCGCCAAGGCAACCTCATGTCTTCTTTTAGCCCTCCTGATTTCTTTCTTAAGTATTTTCTTGCACTTCTTATACTCCTCAAGCACCTTATTTACTCCCTGCTTCCTATACATTTCATACAACTCCCTCTTCTTCTTTATCAGAGTTGCAATATCCCTTGAGAACCAAGGTTCCTTATTCCTATTCACTTTGCCTTTAATCCTGACAGGAACATACAAATTCTGCACTCTCAAAATTTCTCCTTTGAAGGCTTCCCACCTACTGATCACATCCTTGCCAGAGAACAACCTGTCCCAATCCATGCTTTTTAGATCCTTTCTCATTTCATCAGATTTGGCCTTCTTCCAGTTAAGAACCTCAACCCTAGGACCAGATCTATCCTTGTCCATGATCAAGTTGAAACTAATGGTGTTATGATCACTGGAACCAAAGTGCTCCCCTACACAGACTTCCGTCACTTGTCCTAACTCGTTTCCTAACAGGACATCCAATATTGCATCCCCTCTAGTTGGTCCCTCTATATATTGATTTAGAAAACTTTCCTGAACACATTTTACAAACTCTAAACCATCTAGACCCCTAACAGTATGGGAGTCCCAATCAATATATGGAAAATTAATTCCCCTACCACTACAACTTCATGTTTCCTGCAGTTGCATGCTATTTCATTGGCATTGTATCTGTACTCGGCACAATGACAATAAGGTTGAATCTAATCTAATCTAATATTTGAAGTGGAGGTTGACAGCTTCTACCAACATGGATTGGGAGCTCGCGTCGCCGAGCTTCTACGCTCCATCCGCCAGAACAAGCGTGATCTCCCAGTGGCCACCCATTTCAATTCCAATTCCCGTTACAATTCTGATATGTCCGTCCATGGCCTCCTCCACTGTCGTGATGAGGCCACACTCAGGTTGGAGGAGCAACACCTTATTTGGGTAGCCTCCAACCTGCTGGCAAGAACATCGATTTCTCAAACTGGTCATAATTCCTCCACACCCCCTCACCATTTCCCACCCCTTTGTCCTTCTCTCATGTTACCTCCTTACCCGCCCATCGCCTCCCTCTGGTGCTCCTCCCCCCACCCCTTTCTTCTTTCTTCCATGGCCTTCTGTCCCTCTTGCCAATCAACTTCCTAACACTTTGCTTCATCCCTCCTCCTCCAAGTTTCACCTATTGCCTAGTATTGCTGTCAAATCTTTCCCCACCTTTCAAATCTACTCCTCAGCTTTTTTTTTCTCCAGTCCTGAAATGTCAGCTGTACTCTTGTCCTAGATTCTGCCTGACCTGCTGAGTTCCTCCAGCACTTTGCGTGTGTTGATAGGTTGTTGACTGCTCAGGGCATCAAAGGTTACGGAGAGAAGGTAGGAGAATGGTGTTGAGAAGGACATTAAATCGCCCATGATGGAATCAACTCAAATCAAATTTAATTGTCATTCAAGCCATACATGGATACAGTCAAAGGAGACAACATTCCTCTGGGGCCCAGGTGTAAAATATAAATTCAAAATAGTGAGAGGAAAATATATAATTACACAAGGAAACACACATTACGTTCAAAACCCTGAGTGACCTACAAGTTGATGGTCCAGCTCCAGGCAATCCAGCCTGTCATTCCACTGGTTGAACACTGGAGGGCAGCACTGATGGGAGACGCCACACTACACAGCCACCGGTGCACCCTCACCTGCACTGCAGCAACAGGCAAGCCCACGGCTTGAGGCCCATTCGACTTAGGCCACGCTGCCGCCTCATCACCTGTCTCACCACCAAAGGAGCGGGGGTCAGGCCTGCGGCATCCCACATTAGCAATGTCCAACAGGGTTTTGCGATCGTAAGGGAAACGTCCAAGACAGCCACTCACGGTTACACAGCACCCTGCGCTTTCACGCCCCAAACCTTTGGTTGGCTTCTGTCGAAAACACGGCCATCTTACCAGATCCATGACAGAACAGACTTGATGGGCCGAATGACCTAATTCTGCTCCTTTGTCTTATGGTCACTCACCGGTACACATGTATACTGTCAAACGAAACAACGTTCCCCCGGACCAAGGTACACAACACGGTACATATAACTCACACACACAACACATAAAGTATACCGTCAAACGAGACAACGTTCCCCCGGACCAAGGTACACAACACAGTACATATAACTCACACACACAACACATAAAGTATACCATCACACGAAACAATGTTCCCCCACCAAGGTGCACAACACAGTACATATAACTCACACACACAACACATAAAGTATACCATCACACGAAACAATGTTCCCCCACCAAAGTGCACAACACAGTACATATAACTCACACACACAACACATAAAGTATACCGTCAAACGAAACAACGTTCCCCCAGACCAAGGTGCACAACACAGTACATATAACTCACACACACAACACATAAAGTATACCGTCAAACGAAACAACGTTCCCCCGGACCAAGGTACACAACACGGTACATATAACTCACACACACAACACGTAAAGTATACCGTCAAACGAAACAACGTTCCCCCGGACCAAGGTACACAACACGGTACATATAACTCACACACACAACACGTAAAGTATACCGTCACACGAGACAACGTTCCCCCGGACCAAGGTGCATAACACAGTACATATAACTCACACACACAACACGTAAAGTATACCGTCAAACGAAACAACGTTCCCCCGGACCAAGGTGCACAACATAGTACATATAACTCACACACACAACACGTAAAGTATACCGTCACACGAAACAACGTTCCTCCGGACCAAGGTGCACAACACGGTACATATAACTCACACACACACAACACATAAAGTATACCGTCACACGAAACAACGTTCCCCCGGACCAAGGTACACAACACGGTACATATAACTCACACACACAACACGTAAAGTATACCGTCAAACGAAACAACGTTCCCCCGGACCAAGGTGCACAACACAGTACATATAACTCACACACACAGCACATAAAGTATACCGTCAAACGAAACAACGTTCCCCCGGACCAAGGTGCACAACACAGTACATATAACTCACACACACAGCACATAAAGTATACTGTCAAATGAGACAACGTTCCCCCAGACCAAGGTGCACAACAGCGTTCCTCCAGCAATACAAGTTGAAAAGTGAACAGTTTAACGCTACTGGTGCTTCATAGTTGAAGGGACCTGGGCGGTGTCAGGGAGGTCTGTAGTCTCACAGCCCGGGGGAAGAAGTTGTTTCCCATCCTGACAGTTCCTGTCCTAATAGTATGGTAAATTCTGCCTGATGGTAGCTGGGGGTCAAAGAGATTGTGGGAGGGATCATTGACAATGCTCAGACCCTGTGTCCTCAGCATTCCTGATAAATATCTCTGATGGGTGGAAGAGATGCCCCAATGATCCTCACCATCCTTTGTACAGACTTGTGGTCTGATGCTTTGCAATTCCCGACCCAGGCGGTGGTGCAGCTGGCCAAGACACGCTCGATGGTACTCCTGTAAAAATAGGTTGGAATGGAGGGTGAGGGGAGCCTCGCTCTCCTCAGCCTCCTCCTGAGGCGGAGACACTGCTGTGCTCTCTGGACGGAAGGGTTGGCGTCGAGGCTGCGGGTGACTCCGTCCATAACGTGCACAGCGGGGAGCGAGTGCCGCCCTCCCTTGCGGGCTGTGGACGGCGTGCTGAAAAAACGCTCTGCGGTATATCCTTCCTGAGTCCGTCAGGAACAACCGCGGGCTGTGACGCGGAGTGTAACCGGACCCCAGTGGGTGCTGGAGCCAGGGGATTTCCCGAGAGTTACCCAGCACCGGGACGCACAAGTGGCTCGATTCCAGCGACCCAGAGACGTTTGGATAGGTACATCAGTGGCTCCGGAATGGAGTCATAATGGTGCCGGTGAAGGTCGATGGGAGCAGGCAGGTTAAATGGCCCAGCAAGGACTAGATGGGCTGAAGGGCCTGATTCTGTGCTGCATTTTTCTCTGACTCTGTAACACTATGGTACGGAAGGCTGCTGGTCCCTTAAGGTCGTTACAGCCGGGGACGAGCTCCCACTACCTACTAAACACTCCCAGTGGTCTGCGCCTCAAACAGCCTCTGACAACTAAGTCCAGCTCCCGGCCTTCACGGGAGGCTTAGCTACTGAGCCCAGCGGACCCGTTCCTACTGACAGGAGAAGGGGCAAAGGCGGGTTACTGGCGCCTTAAAGCCAGTCGCTCCGGGAAGTTGGGGCTCATCAGGCCGTGGTTTGGCAGCTCATCTCGGAGAAGGAAAACTCTGATCTCAAATTTCAGCTGCCTTTTGGCTGTACCCACTCACGGGGAAGGCTTCAGGAGTGAACCCTGAGGGAAAAATCCGGAGCTGGAGTCCCTGAAGCAGTCTGACGTTGAGTTCAACACTGACTGGCAACTCCTGGTGCCAAACTGTATCGGGTCTCTGCCGTTCCTTTAGAGTCGTCGGATGTGTGGAGAGGGGGAGCCTGCTACATGGGGCAACAGCTCGCTCTCCGTATCGTACTGCCCAGGCTTGTGTATCCAGACAGCTCGTTGTGCTACCTGGGAGAGAGATGACACAACTTCCCGGGACTTTGCGGAGAAAGTTGCGGAAAGGGAGTAGCGGAGGTGACTTGGCTTCAGCACAGTGGGCTGAAGAGTGCGTTTCATTGCTGAGTGACTCTGTGATCATGATAGCTCTGGACCTGGTAGTGTTCTAATCCGGAGGTCCTTGGCAAGACGAGAATGAGGCGTGGCTCTAGAGACGGGCGGATCGAAAGTCGGTGTCCCGGCAGGAGATTGGGGTGTCGTGGGAGATGGGTGATCTACAGCTGTGTGCTCAGAGACCAGAGATCTTTGGGCACAGAGCTCGGAAAAAGCAGCACAACGGACTTTTAACATCATAAACCAGACGTGGGAAGATGGCGGCACGACGCAGCACACAGCGGCCACTCCGGTGGTGATGTCTGTTCTTTGTCAAGTAGGGTGCCGCGCACAACCCTGATTTAATGGAGACGGACGTGAGAGTATGGAGACACTGATGAAACTTCTGAAATGCCTGTTTCGCAGCTGCTGCTACTGTGTGGTCCAGAATCTCCGGAGGGGAAGGCCCCGAGTCCTCGGCTTTGCTTGTTGCTCGGCGGCCGGGGCGCTCGGCAGAGGATGGTGCTCGGAGAGGCTGTGTCGGGGGGGCTGGTCGGAGGCTCGAAGTTTTCGGACGGACTCAGAGTCCGCTGCGGTCGGGTGCTTTCAACAATGCTGCATCGGTGAGTTGGCGGTGTTGGAGGTTCATGCCAGGGAGAGTTTCTCCCTTCTGCCGTCTGAGTGAGATGATGAGGCTATCGGGACTTTGAGACTTTTTTTTAACCGTGCCCACAGTCTGCTCTTTATCAAATTACGGTATTGCTTTGCACTGTTGTAACTATATGTTATAATTATGTGGTTTTGTCAGTTTTAGTCTTGGTTTGTCTTGTGTTTTCTTGTGATATCACTCTGGAGGAGCGTTGTATCATTTTTTAATGCATGCATTTCTAAATGACAATAAACGAAAGTGAACTGATGTCACCTCTCTCGTTATGAAACAGAGATGCCTCTTCTTCCCCTTATTAGGGAGAGAGGGCGCCTGTGGTATGTCGAATACCGGGTGAACGAGTAGTCTTTGGAGTACTGCAAGTCTGTGTCTATATTGATGCTTTGCTGCACGCTTGAGTGCTCGGTGGCGGGTGCCAATGTTTTTTTTTGCCGCTGGGGGGAGGGGGATCATTGTTTGCTGCTGCTTACGCATGGGAGGGAGGGGAGCTGAGGGCGGGGGGAGCTTTGGGGTTCTAACATTTAACTGTCATTCATTCTTTTGGGCACTCCTGCATTTTCGTGGTTGGTTGCAAAGAAAAAGAATTTCAGGATGTATATTGTACACATTTCTCTGACATTAAACGTACCCATTGAAACCTTTGACACCTTTAAAACATAGTCATAGTCATAGTCAGACTTTATTGATCCCGAGGGAAATTGGTTTTCGTTACAGTTGCACCATAAATAATTAAATAGTAGTAAAACCATAAATAATTAAATAGTAATATGTACATTATGCCAGGAAATAAGTCCAGGACCAGCCTATTGGCTCAGGGTGTCTGATCCTCCTAGGGAGGAGTTGTAAAGTTTGACGGCCACAGGCAGGAATGACTTCCTATGACGCTCTGTGCTGCATCTCGGTGGGATGAGTCTCTGGCTGAATGTACTCCTGTGCCCACCCAGTACATTATGTAGTGGATGGGAGACATTGTCCAAGATGGCATGCAACTTGGACAGCATCCTCTTTTCAGACACCACCGTCAGAGAATCCAGTTCCATCCCCACAACATCACTGGCCTTACGAATGAGTTTGTTGATTCTGTTGGTGTCCGCTACCCTCAGCCTGCTGCCCCAGCACACAACAGCAAACATGATCACACTGGCCACCACAGACTCGTAGAACATCCTCAGCATCGTCCGGCAGATGTTAAAGGACCTCAGTCTCCTCAGGAAATAGAGACGGCTCTGACCCTTCTTGTAGACAGCCTCAGTGTTCTTTGACCAGTCCAGTTTATTGCCAATTCATATCCCCAAGTATTTGTAATCCTCCAGGAATTTGTAAAACTTGGTGATTACGGCCAGTTTATTCGTGAATGAAGCATGAAGTTGTGTTTGTCCTCTGCTGAAAGCAAGTTCAGGCTGGACAGGTAAGAAATAACTCCTCGAAACAGTCGGGTTCCGTGGAGTGGTTCAGGCTGCCGAGAGACGTCTAGAAAAATACGAGGTTAGCTGTGCTCCAGTTGCTGTGCCGTGTCAACTATACACCAGCGAGACAGAAGCAGCTGTTCTTTCAGTTAACTGGTGCATTCACTTAGCAAAGAGAGAATGGCAGATCAATACACGTGGGTAAGCTATCAGTCAATAGGTAGAGCCAAAGGGAGCCGCTGGGTTAAAAGAAATAGATCCATGCACTACTGAAGTACTATTAGACATGTAGAGGTAATTAAATAGAAATCAAGCAAGCACAGTGTTCTGCCTCTCGAGGCTGGGCTCGTTTCGTCAAAGAACCTTAGAACCATAGAAACTACAGCACAGGAACAGGCCCTTTGGCCCTTTTTGGCTGTGCCGAACCATTTTCTGCCTAGTCCCACTGACCTGCACACGGACCATATCCCTCCATACACCTCCCATCCATGTATCTGTCCAATTTATTCTTAAATGTTAAAAAAGAACCCGCATTTACCACCTCGTCTGGCAGCTCATTCCATACTCCCACTACTCTCTGTGTGAAGAAGCCCCCCCTAATGTTCCCTTTAAACTTTTCCCCCCTCTTTCAGCCGTTTACTTAACAAGGTACAAACTCCCGGCCCGCAGAGCCCCAGCCGCCCAGCAGTTCCGCGCCCCACCACCCCCACGCCGGATTTAACCCCGAGCCCAATCACGGGACACTTTACAACGACCGATCATGAGGCGCGCCTCCAGACCGTGGGGGGTAACGGGGAAGAAATCAGAGCGCGGGAGCCCGCCTGGTCACGGGGGCAAGAGGGTGTGCAAGGCCCTCGCGGGACCCGCAGGGCGCTCTCGCAAGCCGCTGCGCTGCCGTGCCCGCACTTCCCGTTCATAAGCCGCTCTGTTTTTGCATCACCTCCCGCGGGGGGTAAGTTTGGATTCCGGACCTGAAGCATCTCTCTGCCCACCCTTTATCTGCCCTTGATACAGCAACATCTGTGAGCTTTAAACTTTCTTAGTGCTGGTAAAGATTTCGTAGATGTACTTTGAAGGGAGTATTATGTTTACCGTTTATCACTGTTAAACTATTGTCCTGCTATGAGTACACGGAATAACTATGGAATGTAGTAAGTGGGCATTGCCTGTTTCAACATCGATCATCAGAATAATCGATGACACTAGTGTAACACTTGCTTTGCCTCGTGGCACGATCTTGGGGGTGGTAACCCCCCTGCCTGGCCAAACTTTAGAACTCCCATTTGGGTGGATGCTGCGTGAAGCATCCCCTGTGTCAAATCAATACCCCGAAATAACAAGTAGCTCACAATATGCGGCTAAACAAGGAAGATTCTATAACTCGTACTTGGGCTATGAGACTAGTAGAGAACAAAATATAAAAATAAAAAGTGCCAAGGATTTATTTAATCAGTTCGTGCACAGTTCGTTGGAGCTCACGGTTTTCCTTCGCTGATTCCTCCTTCGATCGTCATCGACCCTTGGCTCTCACCAGAGCCCGGAGGGTTGGGCGCCCACCGACTCCTCAAGGCGTGTCTCCTCTCTTCAATCCCCTCATGCCTTCTGCCCAAAGCCCGCAAAAACCAACAGCTTTCACACAAACAAGAATGAATAACATCTCGGCAGAGATGGTGCTCGTTGCTCGGTGTCGGAGGATCGAAGTTTTCGGACGGACTCAGAGTCAACTGCGGTCGGGTGCTTCCAGGGCACTGGAGGTTCAGGGCAGGGAGAGTTTTTCTTCCTTCTACCGTCTGCGTGAGATGATGAGTCTATTGAGACTTTGAGACTTTTTTTTCACCGTGCCCATGGTCTGCTCCTATCAAATTACGGTATTGCTTTGCACTGTTGTAACTATATGTTATAATTTTGTGGTTTTTGTTGGTTTTAGTCTTGGTCTGTCTTGTGTTTCTGTGATATCATACTGGAGGAACATTGTATCATTTCTTAATGCACGCATTACTAAATGACAATAAACGAGGACTGAGTGTCCTCATAGTCTAATCTAATCTAATCTCGCTCATTGGTTAGCAACTGAATTCCAAAGTCCCATTATCTCTACCTACAACCCAAACATGCTGCTACAGAGAACCCATTACCTCAGCAGTTAACATTACAGAGAAGCCATTTTATTAGCCTTAGCAGTTAACATAAAAGAGAAACCCTTACATTAGTGTGAAGGTGCAAAGGTTCGTTTATTATCAAAGCATTTATCCATATACAACTCTGAAATTCACCTTCTCCAGATAGCCACGAAACAAAGAGGGAGTGTGAAAGCCATCCAGCGAGAAACATCAAACCTGTCCTCCACCAACCCCGTACAAGAGAGAACAGCATCCCGATCAGCAGCACCCCCGAGACGCCCTCTTCTCCACCCCCCCCACCTCACGCACAAAGCGGAGCAGGAGCATCAACATCCTCCCCATCCCCACCCACAAAACAACCCCTCCCCTACGCAAAAAGACCACCAGAACACAACAGAACATCAACCCTTCCCCCACCCCACCGCACAACAAATCAGAACGGCCCAACACCCAAAAAAAACCTCCCCCTCACCAGCAACCCCCCCAGACCCCCTCCCCCCACACAACCAAACGGAAAAGGAACAAGCAGATAAGAACATGCACAAAATATAGAAACCGTAAGCCTGAAAAAGTCCACGATTCCATCCTACGATATCACCGATGTTCACCGAAAGGGGAGGGGTGGACGCCACTCGAGGCCTGCCGCAGTCAGCCACGCAGCGATAGGTTGCTCGCAGTCTCCTTCCCAGCGAGCGAGCGAAAGGAAGGCAGGCAGTGCTGAACTCCCGCTTGCCTTCCGCGGCCGCCTCGATGCTGCAATTCTTCCTCTGTGCTTTCGCCAGCAGAACGGGCACCAGCTCGCGCCCCGTCTCGAAGTCTCTTCGCGTCAAGGCCTTCCCTGCAGGCGCTGGCTTCCCGGAATCCCCTCAGAGGGAGCAAAGCGCCGGGTCGCCCAAAAGCGATCTCCAAGCTGTGAATCGCTGGCTCTAAGAGTCCCAGGAACACATTCAAGTCGATGAACCAACGCGGAAGAAGTGAGAAAGGTATTTTCGTGAGCTACCTGGAAGGTGTGGACCGAGAGAGTGTTGCACGCTGGCGCCATCTTGACCGGAAGATGGACTCAGGCATTCAGATACGTCCAGGCATGTGACAACTTTGTATTTAATCGAATACATGTTTTATTTGGTTCCTTAAGGTTGGGGGGCGGGGTGGTCGGTAATGGGGACGAGCTCCCACTCCCTATTAAGTGCTCCCAACAGTGTGCACCTCAAGAGGGCCTTGACAACCAAGTCCAACTCCCGGCCTTCACATGAGGCTTAGCTGCTGGGCCCAGCAGAAACATTTCTACGGACAGGGAGAAGGGGGTAAAGTCAGGTGACTGGCACCTTAGAACCAATCACTCCGGGCAGATGGGGCTCGTCAGCATTGGTTTGGCAGCTCACCTAGGAGAAGGAAAACTCCGATCTCAAACCTCCGCTGCCTTGTGGCTGTACCCGCTCATGGGGAAGGCTTCGGGAGTAAACCCCGAGGGAAAAATCCGGAGCTGCAGTCCCTGAGGCAGTCCGACATTGAGTTCAACGCTGACTGGCAACTCCTGGTGCCAAACTGTATCGGTCTCTGCCGTTCCTTTGGGTTCACCAGGAGATGGGGACAACAGCTCAATCTCCATATCGTACTGCCCAGGCACCTGTATCTAGACAGCTCAGACGCAACATCCATGGCCGACCCTGACCGACAAAGGCCTCATCTCTTTTGCTTAAGTGTCTGCAGCTTCACAAAGTTTTCTCATTAACGACCCCTGAAGAAAGCTTCCAGCCAGGGGTGATTTCTGAGAAGGTGTTTAACTCACTGCCGAGCTTTGTACATAACACACTGTGCGGAAAGTAGACAGAAAGAAAGTTAAACTACAGTAAAAAGATAACAATTTTAAACTCTCGTCGAATTCTAAAGGAGCTCGTGAATGTTCAGTGGGGGGGAATCTACAATAGGTGGTTCCCAAGACAGTGACATTTATCGTCAAGGGTTCTCAGCACGTGCCCTGTTCTCATTGCTACCACCAAGGAGGAGATACAGGAGCATGAAGGCACACACTCAGAGTTTCAGGAACAGCTTCTTCTCCTCCGCCATCCGATTTCCGAACGCATGATCACTCGCTCATGATTTAGATTTTTTTTAGTTTATGAGGACAGTCCTCTTTTATTGTCATTTAGAAATGCATGCATTAAGAACTGATAAAATGTTCCTCCAGAGTGATATCACAAAAAAAAGGACAAACCAAGACTAACACTGAGAAAACCACATAATTATAACATATAGTTACAACAGTGCAAAGCAATACCATAATTTGATAAAGAGCAGACCATGGGCACGGTAAAAAAAAATGTCTCAAAGTTCTGATCAACTCCCAATAGTCCTGATAGAAGGTGGAAAAGGGAGAAACTCCCTCTGCCATAAACCTCCAGGTGCCGACAACTGCCAATGCATTGGAAGCACCCGACCACAGCCGACTCTGAGTCCGACCGAAAACTTTGAGCCTCCGACCAGTCCCTCTGACACAGCTTCTCCGAGCTCCATCCTCTGCCGAGCGCTTTGACCCCGCCCCGGCCGCCAAGCAACAAGCAAAGCCGAGGACTCAGGGCCTTCCCCTCCGGAGATTCTGGACCACACAGTAGCAGCGGCAGCGAAACAGGCATTTCAGAAGTTTCTCCAGATGTTCCTCCGTGCTTTCACACCCGTCTCCATCAAATCAGGATTGTGCACGTCACCCTATTTGACAGATAACAGATAGTCATCACCAGAGTGGCTGCTGAGCGCTGCGTCGGCCTCCATCTTCTCCTCCTCCATTTTGTTCTCTTGTTCCCTTTTTGCACTGCTTGTTGTCTTGGAGGTGCCAGGACTGGGCCTCAGGCTGTGGTGTTGGGGCCGGTAGGGAGGTAACACGTTTTGCTGTGACTTTCGGTTCTTTGTGTAACGTCCTGGCTCACATTTGCACTGTTATACTGTATGTATTTCATTTTGGCAGATCTGTGGGAGCAGCCTGTTCTGTTTCCAGCCTGTTCGGGTTACTGCTGAAGATAAGAGATGAAGAGGAATGTCTGCCGTCCAATTCGGATGGTCAAACTGAGCGGAGGCTTCGCTGACGGGGGACGCTAAGATTGGGCTTGGGGGCTTTTGTTCGAGAGGAGATGAAGAGGGAAGACGCTGGGGAGAACCGGTCGTAGAATACGATCTGGTGGGAGACCCGTTTGCTCGAGATGGATTGCGAGCAACATTCGGAAGGCGGTGTGTGTGTGTGTGTGCTTTCACGTTGACCGAGGGCCCGGTGCATGAGTGACAGAGAAGTTCAAGATGAGATCCAACTTGTGCACGTTTGACTGTTTAATTAGAACAGGCCCTTTTTGTTATTCTTTACTAACTCTTCAGTTAAGATTCATAAATAGAATTCCATTAATTGTATGCAGTGTGCTCTCTGTTATTCCATGGCATTAATTTGTAACAGGGATAGCAAATGCACAGCATCCACACAGACTGGGGGTTTGGGGTGGAATTCAGTGCGCCTCCGTCTCACGAGTTTAGCAGGACTGGAGGTTGTCCTCCCTCGACTCACACAGCCGAGGAAACCTGGGGGTCTCATAACTAAGACACGCCCCCACCCACGTGACTAACTACCGTGGTAAGCATAATTAACGCATCACACAGAATACAATGCAGATATAAATTAGATACATGCCTCCTATCTTAGAGCAGGAGGCTGTATTCTCCAGACTTACGTAGCCAAGGGAACCAGGGTGTTTCATTGATTTTTCTACTTCATAGAATTTTTAATGCCTTACACTATACTGCTGACACAAAACGACAAATTTCACAACAGATGTTAGTGATGATAAACCTGATCCCAATTCTGATTCTCCTCCGAGAGGACCACGACCTTGCCGTTTGGGTCTGGGGGCCAGTGACGTGGTGAGCTATGCTGGCTGGAGTCAGGGTTTTGTGCTTTGTTCCCTTGGTAGAGTCATCCATAGGGTGTAAGGGGTGTCAGAGAGGGGTAGCACCTCTGGTGGGGGAACATGTTGCGTCCTTTGCAAGGCGGTTAGTCCACCTTTGGTCCCCACCTGGCACTCAGCTCTCACCTGCGGCTCCTCGTAGCTGTTTGCATGCGACAGCGGCCACACCCCGGGCAACAGCTCCGACAAGCCGGCTAAACCAGGTGAGGGTAGCCAACGGGTCTCAAACCCTCGGTGAGATAAGGAGTTGTCTATCCCAGCACGTGAAGACAGACTCCGGCGGATTGAGTGGACGAGACCAATGGAAGGTCCAACGGTCAAGAAGACGGTCTCTGCAAGCGTCGTGGAACATGTAGAGCAGGACAAGACACAGAGGACGTCCTGGTCATCCACTGCACCTCGTCCCATCTCCAGCCGTCTCGACTCTTGTCTTGCCACTGGATCTGGATGGGAATTGGGAAGAGAGAGTGAGGCTGACACTGCGCAACTCTCCCTCACTTAAATCCAAATCACACGCTAGTCTTGACACCATCAAAACCGGCTGGTGGCGCAGTGACAACAGCGCTGAACTTTGGGGCAAGAGGTCCCGAGTTCGAATCCAGCCGGCTCCCGTGCACGCTCTCCATCTGTGCTGGGCTGAGCATTGAGCTAGCAAGTCGACCTCATAAAGATGTACTAATGGTGTCGAGGTCTTCATCAATGACGATGGACGAACCTTAGGGTCATCCATGCCAAATAGGTCAAAGGGTATGAGGCCAGTCCTCCAGGCCCAGCGGTTCAGCTCAGGTGACTGGACAAACAAGAGTGCTCTAGAAACTGCAATGAAGAATCCTTCTACATCTGCGTGTATGACGGCATGCCTGAAAGTCTCCACCTGGGTCTAACATGGCTGACAGTCGTGGAAACCGAGAGGAAGCTACAGGCATGATGGTGGAAGCCGAGGGGGGTGGGGAACGTAACTGTAACCTTGAAACCTTCATGAAATTTGTCACTTTTGGGAAGAGTAATGTGACAAAATGGAACCTGGGTGATCCCAGAGTGCTTTGTTGGTTTGTTTGGATAAGAGGCTTTACAAGCCTGGGTATGTTTTATATCAGGGAGCATGTTTTATGGCAGCTGGTGCTTTAACAACACAGCTGCCATGGGGGAGGGGGAGCTGGGTGAGGGGAAGAAGCCTGGAAAGACAAGTGGACTGGCGAGGTGTTGGTGCGTGGCCAAGTGGTTAAGGCATTGGGCTATTGATCTGAAGGTCGCGAGTTCGAGCCTCAGCCAAGGCAACGTGTTGTGTCCTTGAGCAAGGCACTTAACCACACATTGCTCTTGCACGTTTTTAGCCCAGCAGCAGCGGCTGATGCAGTATGGACAAGACAAGACAAGAGAGCGGGTGCATGGATCCAAACAATGGAGGAGTGTAATTAAATAATGGAGGAGTGTAATTAAGGGCTGGAACAACCTAATTACTGGTGTCTGTGAAAGTTTAAAAGTGGGTAGTCTTGAGCTATAAGATTGAAGCTAATTTCCAAACAATTAACGTACAGAGATAGACCTTCCCTTGCAGGTAATAAAATGCGCATATAATTTGATCCACACCGAAGATGTTGTAGCTTGTTACTGTATACAAGAAGACATAGAAACATAGAAAACCTACAGCACAATACCGGCCCCTCGGCCCACAAAGCTGTGCCAGACATGTCCTTACCTTAGAAATTGCTTTAGCCCTCTATTTTTCTCAGCTTCATGTACCTGTCCAGGAGTCTCTTGAAAGAGCTTATCGTTTCTGCTTCCACCACTGCCTCTGGCAGCCCATTCCACGCACTCACCACTTTCTGCGTGAAAAACTTACCCTCAATGTCTCCTCTATACCTACTTCCAAGCACCTTAAAACTGTGCCCTCTCCTGCTAGCCATTTTAGCCCTGGGGAAAAAGCCTCTGACAATCCACACGATCAATGCCTCTCATCGTATTTACAGGATGGTACAGGACTAAGCCCTGAACACTACAGGAGCCTCAGGTCCCACACCACCAGGTTCAGGAACAGTTATTACCCCTCAACCATCAGGAAGGAGGTACGGGAGCTTCAGGATCCACACCACCAGGTTCAGGAACAGTTATTACCCCTCAACCATCAGGAAGGAGGTACGGGAGCCTCAGGACCCACACCACCAGGTTCAGGGACAGTTATTACCCCTCAACCATCAGGAAGGAGATACAGGAGCCTCAGGCCCACACCACCATGTTCAGGGACAGTTATTACCCCTCATCCATCAGGAAGGGGGTACAGGAGCCTCAGGACCCACACCACCAGGTTCAGGGACAGTTATCACCCCTCAACCATCAGGAAGGAGGTACAGGAGCCTCAGGGGACACACCACCAGGTTCAGGAACAGTTATTACCCCTCAACCATCAGGAAGGAGGTACAGGAGCCTCAGGACCCACATCACCAGGTTCAGGAACAGTTATTACCCCTCAACCATCAGGAAGGAGGTACAGGAGCCTCAGGTCCCACACCACCAGGTTCAGGAACAGTTATTACCCCTCAACCATCAGTCTGAAGGTACAGGAGCCTCAGGACCCACATCACCAGGTTCAGGAACAGTTATTACCCCTCAACCATCAGGAAGGAGGTACAGGAGCCTCAGGTCCCACACCACCAGGTTCAGGAACAGTTATTACCCCTCAACCATCAGGAAGGAGGTACAGGAGCCTCAGGACCCGCACCACCAGGTTCAGGAACAGTTATTACCCCTCAACCATCAGGAAGGAGGTACAGGAGCCTCAGGACCCACACCACCAGGTTCAGGAACAGTTATTACCCCTCAACCATCAGGAAGGAGGTACAGGAGCCTCAGGACCCACACCACCAGGTTCAGTAACAGTTATTACCCCTCAACCATCAGGAGGGAGGTACAGGAGCCTCAGGACCCACACCACCAGGTTCAGGAACAGTTATTACCCCTCAACCATCAGGAAGGAGGTACAGGAGCCTCAGGACCCACACCACCAGGTTCAGGAACAATTATTACCCCTCAACTATCAGACTCCTGAACCAGAGGGGGTAACTTCACTCGCCCCAACACTGAACTGTTCCCACATCCTACGGACTCACTTTCAAGGACTCTTCATCTCATGTTCTCAGTATTGATTGCTTATTCTTTTATTATTATTATTTTTACTATTTCCTTTTTTTCTTTCTTATTGCATTTGCACAGTTCAGTGTCTTTTGCACACCGGTTACCTCTCTGTCCTGTTGGGTGTGGTCTTTCATTGATTCTGTTACGCTTCTTGTATTTACTGTGAATCCCCACAAGGAAGTGGATCACACGGCTGTACAGTACTGTGCAAAAGCCTTAGACACCCAAGCTATATACATGTGCTTAAGACCTCTGCACAATACTGCACGTTGTGAAGCAGGTGTACCTTGATAATTGGCTTACTATGAACTTGACTGGTTCTGTCTTACGTTTGTACCCACAAACTCCAAGTGAGGTACAGCTGCTGGCGTGCCTCCCTCCCAGTTCCAGCAGTGCCTTGGTCCCAGGATAGACCTTCAGAGGTGTCAACACCCTGGAACTTGTTTTGAGGCCTGGGGAAAAATACACGCGCAGGACAACAAGTACTTCTTCGGGTCTTGAATTCCTTTATCCGTTTTCGACGTTTTACTGCAGAAAGGGGGTTTCAAAATAAAAATGACAAAATGAACAGACCCCACTTTTACAATCTCAGTTTAACTTCGGACCACACCCTTGTTAGGTAAGGGTCTGCAAGTAACTCAAACAAAATATACAAAACCAATGCGGTCGTCTGTCTGTCTAGGTACCATATCCGATGCGGACTTTAGTGACCATGGTTTTCCATATAGATCTATCCTTCGTTCTCTGGATGACTTCCATTTCCTCGATGTGTAGCCACCTGGCTAGGCTTTTGACGTACATAAGCCAAGGTCTTCCTCTAGGTTTGCTCCCCTCGGTCTTTGCAGAGAGCATGAGTTTTTCTAGTTCATCTTTCCGCATGATGTGTCCTAGGGATCTGAGTTGTCTTTCTCTTATTGTTGGTATGAGTGATCGAACTGCTTGGCTTCTTCTGAGAACTTCTTCATTTGATGTGTGTGTGTGGTCCGTGATAGTTTTAACATTCTCCTGTAGAACCATAATTCAGCTGCTTCTAGTCTCTTTTCCATTGCTGGGGAAATGGTCCAGCATTCACTTTCGTAAATCAGGATAGAATAAATGTAGCACTGCAGTATTCTGCTCATCTTTCTGTCCGTTAATATGGTCTTCATTTTTTGGAAAGCTTCTTTCGCCATTGCTATTCTGTATTTGATATCGGTGTTGCACCTGCCATTACTTGTTAGTAGGCTGCCAAGGTATCTGAATTTGTTGACTTGTTTGATGTTTGTATTTCCGATCTTGATCACGCATTGTGGGATGTTTGTCTTTCTGGAGACGACCATGCTGTCTGTCTTCTTGGCGTTGATTGAGAGGCCTCTGCGATTACTTTCTGCTGCCACTATAGTGAGTAGTTCTTGAAGTTTTGTTTCGGAGTCAGCTATTAGTACGATGTCATCGGCATATCTGATGTTATTTATATTATGGCCTCCAATTGTGAATCCTTTGATGTCTTTGATACTTCTCAAGATATTTTCACTATACAGGTTGAATAAGTCTGGTGAAAAGGCACAACCTTGCCTGACTCTTCTCATGATATTCACATACTCACTCACTTCTCCGACTATTCTGATGGATGCTGTCTGGTCCCAGTATAAGTTTCTTAAGATCTTTCCCATCTATGTCAAGAACTTGAAGCATTTCCAGAAGATCTTGCTGTCTGACAGTGTCAAAAGCTTTTGTATAGTCAATGAAACATAGGTAGATGTCTTCTAGTACCTGGATTGCCCGTTCACAGATCATCCGTAGCACGAAAATTGCATTTCTGGTTCCAGTGTTTTCCACAAAGCCGCATTGTTCGTCACTGATTTCTGGTTTTATACAACGTCTTGCTCTCATCATGATTACTCTGAGAATAATTTTTGCCACGTGGCTCATCGGGCTTATTATACGATGTAACTCACATTCTGTTGCCCCCTCTTTCTTTGGAAGTGTGATGAACACTGATTTACGGTAGTGGCAATGCTAAAATAAACAATACGAACAACGTTAGAATCCCACCCACCCTGCACCTTATACACAACACCAAAGATATGAATAAATACATCTCATCTCAACTGAGAGATATACTCACATTTGGCACCCACGTGCTTAACTTCCAAACACATACAGACTAGACCCTGAAATGAGCCCCCCTCGCTCACGCTAGTCGGCCGATTAAAGAGCTAATTCCAGCACCTAAGTTACAGAGAAAGGTTGAACAAGTTAGGTCTTTATTCTTTGGAGCATAGAAGGTTGAGGGGGGACTTGATAGAGGTGATTAAAATTATGAGAGGGATAGATAGATAGAGTTGACGTGGATAGGCTTTTTCCATTGAGAGTGAGGGGGATTCAAACAAGAGGACATGAGTTGAGAGTTAAAGGGCAAAAGTTTAGGGGTAACATGAGGGGGAATTTCTTTACTCAGAGAGTGGTAGCTGTGTGGAACGAGCTTCCAGCAGAAGTGGTTGAGGCAGGTTCGATGTTGTCATTTAAAGTTAAATTGGATAGATATATGGACAGGAAAGGAATGGAGGGTTATGGGCTGAGTGCAGGTCGGTGGGACTAGGTGAGAGTAAGAGTTCGGCATGGACTAGAAGGGCCGAGATGGCCTGTTTCCGTGCTGTAATTGTTATATGGTTGTATATGGTCATAAGGTGATCTCGCTCTCTCTCTCTCTCTCTCGCTATCACACTCATTCTCTCTCGCTATCACGCTCTCTCTCTCTCTCTCGCTCGCTCTCCCTCTCTCTCTCTCTCTCGCTCTCAAAAAAAAATCGATTTCCGGGATATTGTATATAATTTGCGGGCATCAGGGAGCCACTATCAATATGCGGGAGACTCCCGGAACTTCCGGGAGAGGTGGGATATCTGGGCTCGTCCTGGATTTCCAGCCTTGTGTTTGTGTCTTCCCATTGTTTGTGTATTTTTTAATAATCAAATATTTGAAATATGAAATTCTGACGTTTCAGAAGAACAATGTCTATGGAAGGCCGTTAATGGGATGGGAGAATAGCAGTTGAAGAGAGTTCATTTGTAAACGCACTCCGATCTATCAATTTCAGGGATCACCGGCCTACTATACCATGTTTCTGTTTAGCTTAACTGTTAACCATTTTAAGATGTCTTGTTGGCGTCAATGTTACTTTGCAGTTTGAAGGATACTGCGCAGATGGCTTGACAAATTATTCATGACTGCTAAATTAATCAGCCAAGAAAAGTGAAAGATTGCTTTGTGAAACTAGAGTTTTTCTCAGAAGCCGGCAGGCGACAGGGTGGGAAGGGTTTGTACCAATCAGACGGCATCCGTCAGAACTGGAGAGGGGGAGCAGCCGCGAGTTCCTGGGGTGTCAGTATCAGATACCCGACCCTGCAAAAACTCATTTCAGGGAGGTAGCAACCTCGCCCCCCGCAACCCCATATCCCCCTCCCCCCTGTCAACCTCCAAGGGTGTATGTAATACTTTGTTTAGTGATTTTGTCTAATCTGCAAACCAAGTTGTGTATATGCAGCAAATGTGACATTAAAATATGTACTTATATTATATTATCATGTTTATTCTATTACAACTTTAAGCAAGTCTACAGGGAGTTTGGCCTCATCACATAGGACATCAATAGAATAGCTCCTTAGCAGCAAGCCAGCTAGTTTAAATAACGTTAGCTACGCTAATGATCGAATTACGCTCACCTCAACATGTCTTTTACAGTCATTTAACCCACCATGGGCAATAGAAAAGTCACTGTTGCAAACAGTGCAGCGAGTAACACTGTCATTATTTTTGAGGTCGACTGTAAAGCCCGCCCACAGAGAAAACTGATAGGTCTACTGAGCACGAAGAGAGACCAATCAGGATGCTCGATCTCGCTCTCAAAAAGAATCAATTTCCAGGATCTTGTATATAATTTGCGGGCGTCAGGGAGCCGCTATCAATATGCGGGAGGCTCCCAGAGCTTCTGGGAGAGGTGGAATGTCTGCAATACCTGTGAAGGTCTGCCCTGGGCCCGGCATATCGATGCAATTACGCACAGGGCACGCCGGCAACCCGGTTCCGCCAGGAGACTGCGGGAAATCGGACTCGTCGGTAAAGGTCCGTGCAAACTTTCGCAGTTTGCGCCGCAGGGAGCGTCCCTGACTGACTGAATCGCCGTCTGGTGCGGGAGGGGCCCACTGCGCAGGAACAGGAAAAATCGCAGAAGGCAGCAAACTCAACTGCAGGACCACAATACATGGGAGCAGAACTAGGCCATTCAGCCCAACGGGTCTGCTCTGCTATCCCATCACAGCTGATTTATGATCCCTCTCAACCCCATTCCCCTGCCTCCTACCTGTAACCTTTGACACCCTGACTACTCGAGAGCCTTTCAAACTGAGCTTTAAATAGGCTCAATGGCTCATCCTCCACAGCCATCAGTGGCAACAAATTCCACAGATTCACCACCCACTGGCTAAAGAAATTCCTTCCCAAACCTGTTCTAAATGAACGTCCCTCTATTTTGAGGGTGTGCCCTCTGGTCCTAGACTCCCCCACTATAGGAAACATCCTCTCCACATCCACTCTATCTGTGCCCTCTGGTCCTAGACTCCCCCACTATAGGAAACATCCTCTCCACATCCACTCTATCTGTGCCCTCTGGTCCTAGACTCCCCCACTATAGGAAACATCCTCTCCACATCCACTCTATCTGTGTCCTCTGGTCCTAGACTCCCCCACTATAGGAAACATCCTCTCCACACCCACTCTATCTGTGTCCTCTGGTCCTAGACTCCCCCACTATAGGAAACATCCTCTCCACATCCACTCTATCTGTGTCCTCTGGTCCTAGACTCCCCCACTATAGGAAACATCCTCTCCACACCCACTCTATCTGTGTCCTCTGGTCCTAGACTCCCCCACTATAGGAAACATCCTCTCCACATCCACTCTATCTGTGTCCTCTGGTCCTAGACTCCCCCACTATAGGAAACATCCTCTCCACACCCACTCTATCTGTGCCCTCTGGTCCCAGACTCCCCCACTATAGGAAACATCCTCTCCACATCCACTCTGTCTGTGCCCTCTGGTCCTAGACTCCCCCACTGTCGGAAACATCCTCTCCACACCCACTCTATCTGTGCCCTCTGGTCCTAGACTCCCCCACTATAGGAAACATCCTCTCCACACCAACTCTATCTGTGCCCTCTGGTCCTAGACTCCCCCACTATAGGAAACATCCTCTCTACACCCACTCTATCTGTGCCCTCTGGTCCTAGACTCCCCCACTATAGGAAACATCCTCTCCACATCCACTGTATCTGTGTCCTCTGGTCCGAGACTCCCCCACTATAGGAAACATCCTCTCCACACCCACTCTATCTGTGTCCTCTGGTCCTAGACTCCCCCACTGTAGGAAACATCCTCTCCACATCCACTCTATCTGTGTCCTCTGGTCCTAGACTCCCCCACTATAGGAAACATCCACTCCACATCCACTCTATCTGTGTTCTCTGATCCTAGACTCCCCCACTATAGGAAACATCCTCTCCACACCCACTCTATCTGTGTCCTCTGATCCTAGACTCCCCCACTATAGGAAACATCCACTCCACATCCACTCTATCTGTGTCCTCTGGTCCTAGACTCCCCCACTATGGGGAACATCCTCTCCACACCCACTCTATCTGTGCCCTCTGGTCCTAGACTCCCCCACTATAGGAAACATCCTCTCCACATCCACTCTATCTGTGTCCTCTGGTCCTAGACTCCCCCACTATAGGAAACATCCTCTCCACACCCACTCTATCTGTGTCCTCTGGTCTAGACCCCCCCACTGTAGGAAACATCCTCTCCACACCCACTCTATCTGTGCCCTCTGGTCCTAGACTCCCCCACTATGGGGAACATTCTCTCCATATCCACTCTGTCTGTGTCCTCTGGTCCTAGACTCCCCCACTATAGGAAACATCCTGTCCACATCCACTCTATCTGTGTCCTCTGGTCCTAGACTCCCCCACTATAGGAAACATCCTCTCCACACCCACTCTATCTGTGTCCTCTGGTCTAGACTCCCCCACTGTAGGAAACATCCTCTCCACACCCACTCTATCTGTGTCCTCTGGTCCTAGACTCCCCCACTATAGGAAACATCCTCTCCACATCCATTCTGTCAGGGCCTTCCAATATTTGATAGGTTTCAATGTTTCCCACGCTCATTCTTCTAAACTCCAGTGAGTATGGGGTCAGGGCCATCAAAAAGTCCTGGAATCATTCTCGTGAACCCTCTCTGGACCCTCTCCAATGCCGGAACATCTTTTCTGAGATAAGGGGCCCATCACTGCTCACAATACTCCAAGTGTGGTCTGACCAACGCCTTATAAAGCCTCATCGTCATAACCTTGCTTTTATATTCTAGTCCTCTCGAAATGAATGCTAATTTGCCTTCCTCACCGTCGACTAACCTTCAGGGAATCCTGAGCACGAAATCCCAAATCCCTTTACGTCTCAGATTATTTGTATTTTCTCCACATTTAGAAAATAGTCTACACCTTTATTCCTTTCTTCCACCAAAGTTCGTGACCAAACTCTTCCCTACTCTATATTCCATCTGCCACTTCTTTGCCCATGTCGGCGGGAGGAGAAGATGGCGACACGACGCAGCGCGCGCAGCTCTCCGGTGAAATGATATTGTATTTGTAAGTAGGATGCCATGCACAATTCTGATTTGGTGGAGACAGACATGAGAAGGTACAGAGGAACATCTGGAGAAACTTCTGAAATGCCCAGTTCGCTGCTGTTGCTACTGTGTGATCGAGAATCTCTGGAGGGAAGGCCTCAAAATCCCCGGCTTTGCCTGCTGGTGGTGACCAAGACTGGGGTCGAAGCGCTTGGCAGGGATGGCGCTCGGTACTCAGTGTCGGAGGGCTGGTCGGAGGCTCGGAGTTTTCGGACAACTCAGAGTCGGACTGTGGTCAGGCATGGCAGGGAAAGTTTTCTTCCTTCTCCTGTCTGCGTGAGATGTGGAACTTTCGAGAGACTTTGAACTTTTTTACTGTGCCATGGCCTGTTCTTCATCAAGTTATGGTATTGTTGCACTGTTGTAACTATATGTTATAATTATGTGTTTTTTTGTTAGTTTTTCAGTCTTGGTCTGTCCTGTGTTTCTGTGATATCACACCGGAGGAATATTGTATCATTTCTTAATGCATGCATTAGTAAATGACAATAAAAGAGGACTGCGCGCCCTCATAATTAAATCTAATTCTCCCAATCTGTCCAGGTCCACCCAGCTTCCTGACCACTACCCGCCCCACAACCCGTCTTTGTATCACCTGTAAACTTGGCCACAAAGCCAACAATTCCACCATCCAAAGCAAGAGAAGTGGTCCCAGTACCGACCCCCGGAGAACTCCACTTGTCACTGTCCTCCTTTGTCAGATTCTTGAGGAAACGATGCTGACTTTGGCTCACTCTATGCACCTCCAAGTACCCTGAAACCTCCTCCTTAATAACGGACTCCAACATCTTCCCAATCACTGAGGTCAGCCTAACTGGCCTATAGTTTCATTTCTTCTCCCTCACTCCCACCTTAAAGAGTGGAGTGACATTTGCAATTTTCCATTCCCCTGGAACCATTCCAGATTCTAGTGATTCTTGAAAGATCATTACCAATGCCTCCACAATCTCTTCAGCCACCTCTTTCAGAACACTGGTGTGTACACCATCTGGTCCAGATGACTTATCTACCCTCAGACATTTCAGCATCCCAAGCACCTTCTGCTTTGTGATAGCAACTGTACTCACTTCTATCCCCTGATACGCTCAAATTTCTGGTTGGTTGTGGATCACAGGAGGAA
>NC_092389.1:48821681-48884181 GCF_030028105.1 Mobula birostris | reverse complement strand
GCCATGGGCGATCATAGTCTTGACCGTGATTGTTCCGGGCCAGATTTCTCCACTGAAGTGGCTTGCCTCTGCGTTCTTCTGGGCAGTGTGTGTCTTTACAAGTCCCCCCCCCCCCAGCCCATTATCAACACTCTTCGGAGAAGGTCTGCCTTGGCAGTCAGCGGCTGCATAACCAGGACTTGCGATCTGCGCCGGCTGCTCGTAAGGCCGTCCACCACCTGCACCCACGGCTCCACGTCGTTGGGGGGGGTGGGGCTAAGCAGGTGCTACACCCTGCCCAAGGGCGATCCTCAGGCCAGCGGAGGGAGGCTGCGGCCGGCACCTCCTCGGCTGGAGACTTACCAGAAACATTTTGGAGGTCGTGAGGCTCAATTCGGGAAATGGACTCCAATCCTGCGGCAGCTAGATCCATACTTTACCTTTCACTTATTTAGTGACACGGCGTGGTAACAAGCCCTTCCGGCCCAGCGAGCCCCGCCACACCCAATTACACCCGTGTGTGGCCGATTAACCAACCCACCAGTACCTCTTCGGAACGTGGGAGGAAACCAGGGCACCTGGAGGAAACACCAGCGTTCTCTGGAAAGCGTGCAAAGTCTGTACAAACGGCGGTGGGAACTGACCCCGGGGCCGGCTGGCGCTATGATGTCTGTTATGCCAACTTCTGTTTTGATGTCTTCATTTCCAAATCCTGTCAGGGTGGGGGCTGGTGGTGAAGAGTGTTTTGCAGAGGATAAATAAAATAACAAGGTATAAATGAAAGGCTCGGATTTTGATTAGACTAATATTTGTTGCAGGAGAGCTTTATTTCAGCGAACGTGGCTTGTCTGCTTGATATTTTCATGCAGCAGTGAAGATGTCAAACACTATCTTGTTATCGCAGAGATCCGATACTGTTTGAATTATTAAGTAAGACTGTTCCTTCGTCTAGTTCACTGGTTTCATTTGATCTGCAGATCATTAATTCGATGCCACATGTGATGGTGCTGGCAAAAGATACCCATGCAATCAGGCAGTTGGCGGGCAACAATACTCGGCCTGCTCCTCTATTCTGGAAAATTCTCTCCGGGTCACGGGCCGGCCGCCGGCCTCAGGAGAGGGAGACCGCGGCTCCGCCTGCCAGGATCAGAGGCGGGGAGGGTCAGCAAACTGAAAACCCCCGGGTGCTGCTATTTCAGAGCCCCTGCCCCCGTACCCGATCGCGAAGAAAGCCCTGCAGCACCCTGCTTCCTCAGGGCGCGGCGGAGATTCGCCGCGCCGCCTGAAACCTTTCTGGACGGACTTCTGCAGTTGTGCAGCGGAGAGTGTGTTGATCGGCTGCATCAGTTGGAAACACCAATTCCTTTGAATGAGAAGTCAGGTGGAAGGTGCAGGGACATCAGGAACTGAACCACCAGTTTCGGGGACAGTGGCTACCCCCTTGACCCAAAGGGGGTGACCACACTCACTTGCCCCACCACTGAGACGTTCCCACAACCAACGACCTCACTTGAAGGACTCTTCATCCCATTCTTCCAAGCTCTTGTTACTTTCTGCCCTTTATATTTGCATTTTTTGCACAGTTTGTTCCCTTCCTCCCTTCCCCTTTCCTTTCTCCCTAGGCCTCCTGTCTCATGATCCTCTCATATCCCTTTTGCCAATCACCTGTCCAGCTCTTGGCTCCATCCCTCCCCCTCCTGTCTTCTCCTATCATTTAGGATCTCCCCCTCCCCCTCCCACTTTCAAATCTCTTACTAGCTCTTCCTTCAGTTAGTCCTGACGAAGGGTCTCGGCCTGAAACGTCGACTGTACCTCTTCCTAGAGATGCTGCCTGGCCTGCAGCGTTCACCAGCAACTTCGATGTGCGTTGCTTGAAATTCCAGCATCTGCAGATTTCCTTGTGTCTGCACAAGTAAATGGATAGTCTTTTGTAAGCTGAGGGGGTGGTGGTGGGGTTGGAGGAGGTGACCATGGGCAGGGCAGTACGATACGGAGAGCAAGCTGTTGCCCTGTGTAGCAGGATTCCCCTCTCCCCACAGCCGATGAACCCAAAGGAACGGCGGAGACCCGATACAGTTCGGCACCAGCAGGAGTTGCCAGTCAGCGTTGAACTCAGGGGCTGCTCTGGATCTTCCCCCCTTGGGGTTTACCCCCAGAGCCTTTCCTGTGAGTGGTAGAGCCGCGAGGGGTAGAGAGGGGAGAGGAGGTGTTGAGATCGGAGCAACACCCACGCACAAAACGCCAGAGGAACTCAGCAGGCCAGGTGGCATCTGCGGGGGCAAAAAATAAAATAAAGGTACAGTCGGCATTTCGGGCCCAGACACCCCTCTGCAGGTTTTCTCTTGTTTGAGGGGCAGAGTCCTCCTTCTCCGAGAGGAGCTGCTGGCTCTGAGGCGTCAGCAACCCGCCTTGGGCCCCCCTCCCCTTTCTCCTGTCAGGAGAAACAGCTCCGTCGGGCTTGTTAGACAGGTAAGTCGCCGAGACGTGTGGCGGTCTGCTCTGACACAAGGCCTCGTTGGAAATTGCTGAGGTTTCATGTAGACCCCCTGGTAGGCCTCAGGCTCGTCCAGCTCGCTTCCGTCGAAGGGGAGCAGCCTTCGGCGCCCCCCCAAACTGGGCAATCAAGTTTGTGTGGATGCTGTGTGATGTACCCCATCCCCGCCAAATAACAGACAATACATGGCCAAGTGGTTAAGGCGTTGGTCTAGTGATTAAAAAGTCGCTAGTTCGAGCCTTGGCTGAGGCAGCATGTTGTGTCCTTGAGCAAGGCACTTAACCACACATTGCTCTGCGACGACACCGGTGCCAAGCTGTATGGGTCCTAATGCCCTTCCCTTGGACAACATCAGTGGCCTGGAGAGGGGAGACTTGCAGCATGGGCAACTGCTGGTCTTCCATACAACCTTGCCCAGGCCTGCGCCCGGGAAACCTTCCAAAGCACAAATCCATGGTCTCATGAGACTAACGGATGCCTATATATAACATATAACCATATAACAATTACAGCAAAATGATTACAATTTATAGACCTTACTGGAATTATGTAATTAATAGAGATACAATATAAAAGGACAGTAAAAGGCACCAAACTTATCAAAGTTCAACCACTTTGTGCACAACCGTTGGAGCTCAATTACCAGAGTCTTCTTTCCACCATTCGATCCCCTCTGACCACCTCGACCCGCCGCCTGGGACCAACCACAGTGGTCGATCAGAGCGCATCCAGCACGAACTTCCTTTTTGGTTCTCCTCGCCGAAAAACCCTGGGCCTCTGACTCCCGCCCGGGGTCTGTCCCGTCGCCCAGTTTACAGCATCGCGTCTCCTCTCTCTGTCCCCATCGCACTTTCTGCCCCAAAGCCCGCGAAAAACAATAGCTTACAGACACACAAGAAAGAATAACATCCATCCCAGTTGGTTAGCAAAAGAATACCATTCTCGTTATCAGTAATTATAACCCAAACAGGCTGCAATAGAGAACCATTGTCTCAGCAGTTAACAGTACAGAGAAGCCATTTTATTATAACATAACAAAGAAGCCATTTAATTAGCCTTATCAATAACATAAAAGAAGAAACCCCTTACACTTATTTGGGCTGATGGTTAAAATGCTGGCTTGTCAGCTCCGGGACGCTGCAGATCCAGGCAGTGAAACCTACCCTCGTTGCTCAGTGAGGCTGAGATGGGTCAGGAACACAAGGCTCTGAAGCTTACACTGACTGTGGGGCAAGATATAACTGCATCCACATCAGACGTGCACAGTCACCACCTCAATACCCTGCTTTTCTTTCCCGCCTTGTCTCCGGAAGCTGAATTCTCACGGTGGAACTAGACAAGATAGCTTTCACTTTTCTAACCATCGTCTTTTCTTAAATTTATTCATTTTTATGGGATGTGGGCATCGCCAGCTGAGCCGGCATTTACTGCCTGTCCCTAGTTGCCCTTGAGAAGGTGGGGATGAGCTGCCTTCTCGAACCGCTGCAGTGCCTGAGGTGTGGGGACACCCACAGTGCTGTCAGGGAGGGAATTCCATGATTCTGACCCAGCGACAGTGAAGGAAAGGTGGTATGTTTCCAGGTCAGGGCAGTGAATGACTTGGAGGGGGATTTCCAAGTGGTGATGTTCCCCGGTATCTGCAGTTCCCGTCCTTCTAGACGGTGGTGGTGGTGGGTCTGGAAGGTGCTGCCTTGGGAACTCTGGGATGTTGTCGCAGTGCATCTTGTAGACAGTACACACTGCTCCAACTCTCCGTCGATGGTGGGGGGAATTGGATGCTTGTGGAAGGGGTACCAATCGAGGGGGCTGCCTCGTACTGGATGGTGTTGAGCTTCTCGAGTGTTGATGGAGCTGCACTCACCCAGACGAGTGGCGAGTATTCCATTACACTCCTGACCTTGAGCCTTGTAGATGGTGGACAGGCTTTGGGGAGTCGGGAGGTGAGTTACAGGCCGCAGGATTCCTAGCCTTTGACCTGCTCTGGTAGCCACAGTGTTTAGACCAGTTCAGTTTCCTGTCAACGGTAACCCCCCAGGGCGTGATAGGAGGGGATTCAGTGATGGCGATGCCACTGAATGTCAAGGGACGAAGGCAGGGCATCAACACCTTGACCGGCACGACCTCACCTTCGGTAATTCAGGTGTTCCGAAGCACTGCAGATAACCGCAAAGCCAGCAGCCACCCTGGATGAAGCTTGCCTCCAGAGCTGGAGGGCGGTTAAGGGCCACCCGAGAAAGGAACCGCCCTCCTTCGCCAGTCAGGAACGTGAAGCCCTCGACTCGTCTCTGGGAACGCCGGCTGGCCCGCACAGGGACGCGATCCACCGCCGCCTGATCTCCGGAACCTGAAGGACACCGCTGTAACTGAGGGAATTCCGGCGCAGGCGGGCCCCGCGAGTGTTTCGAGGCGCAGTCCTCTTCCCGTGTCTCCATAAACTGAGCCCCTCCAGACAGGCGCCATCAAGAAGACCCTCCCCCTCCACCCCACCCCATGGGAGGAGGAAATGCCAGGCGATGGAATTCGAAGGGCAACTGAAGGGGTAACCAATCAGGGCCAGCAACGACCCAGTTTACTCCTAGCCTAATCAATAGGATCAATAGGAACACTTAATATCAGAGAAATGTACACAATATACATCCTGAAATTCTTTTTCTTCGTAGACATCCATGAAAACAGAGGAGATCCTCCGAAGAGTGAATGACAGCTAAACGTTAGAACCCTAAAGGCCCCCCCAGTTGGCCCCACCCACGCACAAACAGCAGCAAGGCAATGAGCACCCCCTCCCCCACCAGCAAAAAAAGCATCCGCCCCCACCCCACCACCATGCACTCAAGCGTGCAGCAAAGCATCACTAAAGACACAGACTTGCAGTGCCCCAAAGTCTACTTGTTCACCCAGTATTTGACATACCACAGGCCCTCTCTCTTCCTAATATGGGCGAAAGAGGTGTCTCCATTTCACAGCGAGAGGGGAGACATAACAAAACAATTCACTGGTTTAGGTGTTTAAAGTCTGCTGGTTGTCTCTGCCGAGCTCTGTGTCGCTGGGCACACAGCTAACAGCCAGCCCGCAGCTTCCGATCTTCCGTGTTCTCCTGCGGCGCCGGCCTCGAATCCGCCCGTCTCCAGAGCCGGCACCCCGAAGGCGTGCTAGCCTTCCAGGCTGCGCCCTCGGCGTATCAAAAAGTGGCCGGTCGCGAGGGCCCCGAGAGCGGGTCCCACCTCCCGCGGAGAACTGAAGTTGAAGTGTAACTCCTGGTCAGGGTCTTCAAAAGAACCTTGTAAAAGGAGAAAAAAATAGATATCAAAGATGGAAATAGAGCTGTTTCCAAAGATGTGAGCAAAGGAGTCGCAGTCAGGCGCTGTCGTCCTCAGCTCCGCCACGAGACAGTTTACGACTAGTTAACCTACCAACCGGTGCGCCTTTGGACTGTGGGAGGAAACCAAAGCACCCGGAGGAAACCCACACAGTCACAGGGAGAACATACAAACTCCTTGCAGACAGTGGCGAGAGTAGAACTGTCAGGGACACCTAAGCCTCTTTGCACCTCAGACTTCTGAATTTCCTCTCCATTTAGAGAATAGCCTACCCTTTTATTTCTTCGACCAAAGTGCATGGCCGTATCCATCCGGCCACTGAATTTCATCTGCCAACTCTTTGCCCATTCTCCTAATCTGTCTAAGTCCCATGATTGCCCCTGAGCAACAGAGGGACCCTCATGTCATAATCCGACAAGGAATTCTCTCTTCATTCTCTCTCAATCTCTTTACTTCCAGAGTTGATCGTAATGTGCTCTATTTGGGAACTTGGCTCTAAAGTTTTGCAGTGCCTAGAAAGAAGTTTGCAAATATTTTGGGGAAAAGGAATGGAAATGAAAGGATTGACTGTTTTCTGATTGGAAAGAAATTACAAAAAATCTGAGGTGCAAATCCTTGTGCAGGATTCCCTCTAGGTTAATTTGCAGGTTACAGTGGGAAGATGGCACCCTATTTGTCAAGTAGGGTGCCGTGCACAATCTTGATTTGATGGAGACGGATGTGAGAGTACAGAGGAACATCTGGAGAAACTTCTGAAATGCCTGCTTCGCTGCTGCTGCTACTGTGTGATCCGAAATCTCCGGAGGGGAAGGCTCCAAGTCCTTGGCTTTGCTTGTTGCTCGGTGGCCAGGTGGGGTCAAAGTGCTCAGCAGAAATTGGTGCTCGGAGAGGCTGTGTCAGAGGGCTGGTCGGAGGCTCGAAGTTTTCGGACGGACTCAGAGTCCGGTGTGGTTGGGTGCTTCCAATGGTGCTGCATCGGCAAGTTGGTGGTGCTTGGAGGTTCATGGCAGGGAGAGTTTCTCCCTTCTACCATCTGCGTGAGATGATGAGTCTATCGGGACTTTGAGACTTTTTTTTACCATGTCTATGGTCTGCTCTTTTCAAATGACAGTATTGCTTTGCACTGTTGTAACTATATGTTATAATTATGTGGTCTTGTCAGTGTTAGTCTTTGTTTGTCCTGTGTTTTCTTGTGAGATCATTCTGGAGGAACGTTGTATCATTTTTTAATGCATGCATTTCTAAATGACAATAAACAAAAACTGAACTGAACTGAACTGACTCTGTGGTGAGGAAGGTAAATGCAATGTTAGCATTCATTTCAAGAGGGCTCGAATATGAAAGCGAGGATGTAATGTTGAGACTTTATAAAGCACTGGTGAGGCCTCACTTGGAGTCTTGTGAGCAGTGTTGGGCTCCTTGTACTAGAAAGGATGTGATGAAACTGGAGGGGGCTCAAAGGAGGTTCAGGAAAATGATTCCAGGATTAAACGGCTTGTCATATGAAGAGCATTTGATGGCTCTGGGTCTGTAATCGCTGGAATTCAGAAGAATGGACAGTGACCCCCAATGAAACCTATCGACCGATGAAAGACCTTGATAGAGTGGATGTGGAGAGGATGTTTCCTCTGGTGGGAGAGGCTAACACGAGAGGCGACAGCCTCAGAATAGAGGGCCTAATTCTGCTCCTATGTCTTGTGGTCTTAATGCTAATTGCAAAATATATTAATGCATGATTGAATTTCTCTGAACTTATTGCCAAACTAGGCTGGAAAGCCTGTGACGAAAAAAAAATAGCTCTTCTTGCTCAGATGATTCAACAGTCTGAATTTCAGAGCTTTGTCAACAGAATCAGGTTTAATATCACCGGCACACATCAGGAAATCTGGTGCCTCTGCAGCAGCAGAACAATGCAATACGTAGTAATAGAGAAAAATGCAAATTACAGTAAGTATATGTGTATTAAATCATTAAATTAAATAAGTAGTCCAAAAAATAGAAATAAACAAAAGTAGTGAGGTAGTGTTCATGGGTTCAATGTCCATTCAGGAATCGGATGGCAGAGGGAAAGGAGCTGTTCCTGAATCGTTAAGTGTGGGTCTTCAGGCTCCTGTCCCTCCTCCCTGATGGTCACAATGAGAAGAGGCCATGTCCTGGGTGATGGGGGTCAGTAATGATGGATGTATCTCCTGTACCCCCTCCCTGATGGTCACAATGAGAAGAGGACATGTCCTGGGTGATGGGGGTCAGTAATGATGGATGTATCTCCTGTCCCTCCTCCCTGATGGTCACAATGAGAAGAGGACATGTCCTGGGTGATGGGGGTCAGTAATGATGGATGTGTCTCCTGTACCTCCTCCCTGATGGTCACAATGAGAAGAGGACATGTCCTGGGTGATGGGGGTCAGTAATGATGGATGTATCTCCATTACCCCCTCCCCGATGGTCACAATGAGAAGAGGACATGTCCTGGGTGGTGGGGGTCAGTAATGATGGATGTATCTCCATTACCTCCTCTCTGATGGTTACAATGAGAAGAGGACATGTCCTGGGTGATGTGGGTCAGTAATGATGGATGTATCTCCATTACCTCCTCTCTGATGGTTACAATGAGAAGAGGACATTGAGGAAGGACATTCTAGCTATTGAGGGAGTACAGCGTAGGTTCACGAGGTTAATTCCCGGGATGACGGGACTGTCATATGTTGAAAGATTGGAGCGACTGGGCTTGTATACACTGGAATTTAGAAGGATGAGAGGGGATCTGATTGAAACATATATGATTATTAAGGGATTAGACACGCTAGAGGCAGGAAACATGTTCCCGATGTTAGGGGAGTCCAGAACCAGAGGCCACAGTTTACGAATAAGGGGTAGGCCATTTAGAACGGAGTTGAGGAAAAACTTCTTCACACAGAGGGTTGTGGATCTGTGGAATGCTCTGCCCCAGAAGGCAGTGGAGGCCAATTCTCTGGATGCTTTCAAGAAAGAGTTAGATAGAGCTCTTAAAGATAGCGGAGTGAAGTGATATGGGGAGAAGGCAGGAACGGGGTACTGATTGTGGATGATCAGCCATGATCACAGTGAATGGCAGTGCTGGCTCGAAGGGCCGAATGGCCTACTCCTGCACCTATTGTCTATTGTCTGTTGTCTATTGTAGAAAAAATAAATGCGTTAAATCAATGGGGTGGGGGAGCTACATGAACTACACACACACACACAGTCAAAAGCACGAGCAAGTCTGCCGATACTGGAAATCTGGAGCGACAGCTGTCGGGTAACGTAATTGGTGGAAAGGTACATAATTTGCGAGCCCCGACATTGAGTTGTGGTTTCACTTCAAGGGTTTGGCCTGACGTGAGGATGTAAAGTTCTTTGTGCCTAGTGTTTGGAGAGCGATAACTGGATTGTTATGGTTTTTCCTAAACATAAAATGTTCCTGCTGTTTTCATTGAATTGAATTGACTTTATTACTTTCATCCTTCATGTACATGAGGAGTAGAAATCTTTACCTTACATCTCCATCTAAATGTGCAATGTGCAATTTATAGTGATTTATAATAAATAACAAGACAGTCAATATAACATAGAAATACAATTGTGTCAGTGTGAATTAATCAGTCTGATGGCCTGGTGGAAGAAGCTGTTCCAGAGCTTATTGGTCCTGGCTTTTATGCTGCGGTACCGTTTCCCGGATGGTAGCAGCTGGAACAGTTTGTGGTTGGGGTGACTCGGGTCCCCAATGATCCTTTGGGCCCTTTTCTCACACCTGTCTCTGTAAACGTCCTGAATAGTGGGAAGTTCACATCTACAGATGTGCTGGGCTGTCCGCATCACTCTCTGCAGAATCCTGCGATTGAGGGAAGTACAGTTCCCGTACCAGGCAGTGATGCATTCAGTCAGGATGCTCTCAATTGTGTCCCTACAGAAAGTTCTTTATTTGTACAAACCTGCACTCTCACACAAAAGAAAAGGGTAGAGTTGAGTGACAATGCCGCTAAATGGTGACTCCTTTGCATTAACCTTTAGGAAACAGCTCTATTTCTATCTTTAATATCTTTATTTTCCCCTTTTAGGAAGATCCCGACCTGGAGTCACACGCTGGCTTTGGTACTTTGCGGGAATGGGACCCGCTTCCAGGGCCTCATGACCGGCCGCTTTTCGATACACCAAGGACGCAGCCTGGAAGATTAGCGCGCCTTCAGGGTGCCAGGGTTTCGTGGCTCTCAAGGTGGTCGGATTCGAGGTCACCTGGTGTGTGGTGGGAGACAGAAGATCGAAAGCAGTGAGCTGGCTGCTGGCTGTGAGCCCAGAGACCCGAGATTTTTGGGCACAGAGCTCGGAAAAGGCGACGCAACAGACTTTTAACATCGTAAATTAGCGTGTTGTTTGTTATGTCTCCCCTCTCACTGTGAAATGAGGACATCGCTTTCTCCTTTATTAGGGAGAGAGGGAGCCTGTGGTATGTCAAATACCGGGTCAATGAGTAGTCTTTGGGGTACCGCAAGCCTGTTTCTTTATTGATGCTTTGCTGCACACTTGAGTGCTCAGTGCCTTTTTGCTGGTGGGGGAGCGGCGGGGGTCATTGCTTTGCTGCTGTTTATGCGAGGGAGGGGGAGCTGGGGGGCTTTAGGGTTCGAACTATTGTTCATTCTTTGGGGGCACTCCTCTGCTTTTGTGGATGCCTGCAAAGAAAAGGAACTTCAGGATGCATATGGTATACATTTCTCTGTCATTCAATGTACCTGTTGAAACCTATTGAAAATGCTGGCGGGACTCAGCAGCATCTATGGAGAGAAGTGAACAGATAGTCGATGTTTTGGGCCGAGACCCTGACACTCAGACTTCAGAAGAAGAAAACAGAAGTGCTCTTTACTGGAATTAGTAGTTTTTTTTATGTGCTGCAATAGCTGTGCCTTTTGTTTTTAATTTCAAAGTCGGTGTACCACAAGAAAGCTGGATGCAAGATGGGATCATGTATTAAAACATGTAGTTATTTAAGATGTGATAAAGCATGGGACGGGAGGCCAAATGTTATTTATTTATTTATATACACACATTCTTTCTCTCACTCTCCTTTTTCTCCCTCTGTCCCTCTGACTATACCCCTTGCCCATCCTCTGGGTTTCCCCCCCTCCCCCTTTTCCTTCTCCCTGGGCCTCCTGTCCCATGATCCTCTCATATCCCTTTTGCCAATCACCTGTCCAGCTCTTGGCTCCATCCCTCCCCCTCCTGTCTTCTCCTGTCGTTTCGGATCTCTCCCTCCCCCTCCCACTTTCAAATCTCTTACTAGCTCTTCCTTCAGTTAGTCCTGACGTCGACTGTACCTCTTCCTAGAGGTGCTGCCTGGCCTGCTGCGTTCCACCAGCAACTTTGATAAAGTGTATTGCTTGAATTTCCAGCATCCGCAGATTTCCTCGTGTTTGCATAGTTACCAATCTTTTTTTTTGTAATTTATTTTTTTATTGAAGTTCATCACCAAATAAACATTTCCAGATGTATTTCAGATATTGTACATACACATCATATAATCATATTTGCCACAAATCTCCACCTAATATTTATCTGAGGTATACACTTATAGAAAGACAACAGACAACAGGTGCAGAAGCAGACCATTCGGCCCTTCGAGCCTGCACCGCCATTCTGAGATCATGGCTGATCATCTACTATCAATATCCAGTTCCTGCCTTGTCCCCATAACCCTTGATTCCCCTATCCATAAGATACCTATCTAGCTCCTTCTTGAAAGCATCCAGAGAA
Organism: Mobula birostris; assembly: GCF_030028105.1. Classification (NCBI taxonomy): domain Eukaryota; kingdom Metazoa; phylum Chordata; class Chondrichthyes; order Myliobatiformes; family Myliobatidae; genus Mobula; species Mobula birostris. Next base: position 48,872,628 of record NC_092389.1, on the reverse strand, counting down.
TTGGCCTCCACTGGCTTCTGAGGCAGCACGTTCCACACCTCCACAACTCTCTGGCAGAAGAAGTTCCTCCTCAATTCTGTCCTAAATCACCTACCCCTTATTCTTAAACCATGCCCTCTGGTACTGGACTCTCCCAGCATCTGGAAAATATTTCCTGCCTCTATCTTGTCCAATCCCTTAATAATCTTATATGTCTCAATCAGATCCCCCATCAATCTCCTTAATTCCAGCGTTTACAAGCCCAGTCTCTCTAACCTCTCTGCGTAAGACAGTCCGGACATCCCAGGAGTTAACCTAGTGAACCTACGCTGCACCTCCTCCACAGCCAGGATGTCCTTCCTTAACCCTGGGGACCAAAACTGCACACAATACTCCAGGTGTGGTCTCACCAGGACCCGGTACAAATGCAAAAGGAGAGGAAAGAAAGAACAATCGAAAGAAGAAAACTATGTACAAAGTAGGGAGTGATCTTTTTTACAACATATTCATTGACTTGTGAGAATAAAATCAGGCCTATGAGGTGTTATGTAGTTAAACCATTTTTCCCAGTATGAATCAAATTGTTCCAACTTATGATTGACAGATGCTGTTATCTTCTCCATTTTGAAAATGCCCTTTCTAATTTCCATCCATACATTTAAAGTTGGGCTCTCCTGTGATAATCATTTCCTGGAAAGAGTCTTTTTACCAGCCACCAGCAGGATATTCATTAAGTAGTTATCTCTCTTCAACCATTCTTGAGGTATATACCCAAAATATATGGTCTTACTATCTAAGGGTATTTCACATTTAAAGATGTCTTGTAGGGCATTGGGTATCCCACTCCGATAGTCTTTGATAACGGGGCGTTCCCAGAAAATATGATAATGGTTTGCAACACACATCAAAGTTGCTGGTGAACACAGCAGGCCAGGCAGCATCTCTAGGAAGAGGTACAGTCGACGTTTCAGGCCGAGACCCTTCATTAGGTTTGCATTTTGATTTCCACAATTTCTCCGGCAAACAGGGAGGTTGCCATCATAATGGGATTTCTGAGAGGGTGTAATAAAATATCTTATTAAGTTTTTCCACTCGAGCTCCCTCCATTTCTGTGAACTGGTACACTTCCATTGATATCTCCATATTATTGTCCATTCTTCCTCAGATAGAATTATCCCTCCTTCCTTCTCCCATTTCGTTTTATTGTATGAAGTCGAATGTGTTTTAAGATTTGACAAACCCTTATACATGCTTGAAATGATTCTACTACTGTTATCTGGTGGGGTCTACCTTGTCTTAGAGATTATTATTTTGCAGCACAGTTGAGAGCTGTGATATGCTGGTGCAACCCATCATATGATGCTCAATGGAAAAACACTGAGGAGAGGATACTTCCCATCCCCATACAGGCAATTTTGGCTGATAACAACCTACAAAGGTACTTTATACTTTATACTTTAGTCGCCAAACAATTGATACTAGAATGTACAATCATCACAGTGATATTTGATTCTGCACTTCCCGTTCCCTGGATTACAAATCAATAGTAAATATTAAAAATTTAAATTATAAATCATAAATAGAAAACAGGAAAATGGGAAGTAAGGTAGTGCAAAAAAACCAAGAGGCAGGTCCGGATATTTGGAGGGTACGGCCCAGAAGATCCTGTGGACCTCCTCCCTCACCCCACTCAGGGCTCCAAACCGTCCTTCCAGGTGAGGCAGCACTCCACCTGCGAATCTGCCGGGGTCGTCTATTGTCCGGCACTCCCGATGCGGCCCCCTCTACGCCGGTGAGACCTGTCGTAAATTGGGGGACCGCTTCGCCGAGCACCTCCGCTCCACCTGCCGAGAGCGGAATCTCCCAGGAAAGCGAAGAAATGCAGTAGAATTCACAGAAAATAAAAGCGCAGGCACGGCAACAGAGGCCAGCAAACATTGCCTGTGTGGAAAGATGCCAAGTAAGAGAACTGATAACTTCCCCGCCCAACAGCAGCAGCAAGAAGAGGGCTAGAATGCAGGCAGGCGGGACGGACCCTGGCTGGCAGGGAATAACAGGGATGAACGCTCTGTCATTTTCCCTCCGCTGGCCTGCAGGCCACTCTTGGACAAAGTGTAGCACCTGCTTCAACCCCCCCCCCCCACTTCCCCCCAACCCCGATTAAGGTCACATGGAGCCATGGGAGCAGATGGTGGACTGTCGTATGAGCAGTCGGTACAGATCACAAGTTCTAGTTATTCCTCCACTGCCTCCAGGCAGACAATCTCTGAGGAGTACTGATAATGGGCTGGGGGTCACCCATCTTGTAGAAACACACACTGCCCGGAAGGAGGCGATGGGAAACCACTTCCGTAGAAAAATCTGCCAAGAACAATCATGGTTATAGGTCGCCATACAACACGTCAATATGTGCTGTGTTGTATGCATGATGTCATAGGACGCAGGACATAATGATGATGTCATACGACAGTGCATAATGATGATCACGACTGTCATTTTTCAGATTGTTCTGGATAAGGATTGGACTGGGGGATGGTTGGTGAAAAATTGTGAAAGGTTTAATTACAACAGCATTAGGTAGGAGGTGTGGAGAGCAGATTGAGCTCAGCATCCAGCATGCGGGAGTCATTTAAAGAGCAGCCGGTCAGAATTCAAGACCTAAAAAACAACTCTTGTGCGAAAGACACAGATGGCCAAGTTCGGGAACCTTGTGTGAAGAAAGATGTGTCACGATCTGCTCCCAATAACAACGGAACCCAAGTCCAGAGGAAAGACAGACTCCGACGTAGCGACAGAGAGCAGAGTTTACTCGTAATAATCCCATAAGAGGATCGGTGGCTCGGCCGAGCCACACGGCGAGAATTAGCAGTCTCAAAACTAGGACCCCGCCACCAGCCGGTCAGGTGTCCACTTAAATAATACAAGTACCAGGACACATCATGAATGAAATGAAGGAAGGGCTACTTTATCAGTGCAACCAATTTGTGTATATAAGCTATCTTATGTATTTATATTTATTGTTTTATTTATAAACTATCGTGTTCTTTTTATTTTGTGGTTTTTTTTGTGCTGCATCGGATCCGGACTAACAATTATTTTGTGTTGTGTGTGCTGCATTGGTTCCAGAATAAGAATCAGTCCTGTTGAAGCGTTGCAGCCCGACTGCTTAATCCCACCCGTAGGTGCTGCCCGGCCTGCTGGGCCTCCACAGCCTTGTCCGTATCCCTCTGGATTCCCTGCGCCTGCCGTGCCTCTCGAGTCAACAATGATTTCACCCTCCTTTATGCTTGCGTACTGCAAGTGGCGTTAAAGATTTCCAAACCCTGGGCGTGTTCGCCGAGACAACATCGAACGAGGCAGAACTCAGTTTTGAGAGCAGGTTATGGAGAGGTACAGGACGGGGAGAGGCCATTCGCCCCTTCTAGTCCATGCCGAGACTGTTTAACCTATCGACCTGCACCGGGACAATACCCCTCCCTACACCAACCATCCAGGTACCTCTCCAAACTGCTCTTAAATGCTGAAATAGAGCTGACATCCCTCATTTGCGCTGTCAGCTCGTTCCACTCTCTCAGCACCCTCTGAGAGGAGAAGCACCCCCCTCGTTAGATCAGTCGTTAGTTTGTAAACTGAATGAACTTGCATCTTATCGTCTTTGCCGTTTGGATATTTCGATCCCTTCCCTTTATTTTGCAGTGTCCGCTGGCCACTCATGACAGGATTGAGACCTGCTTTGCGCAGGCCCTGGAATTACAATTGCATCCACCAATGAGAATTTTTAACTCGTGCATTTCCTGAGTTCTTTCAATCCTCTATCTCCAAAGTGTCGGGCTGTCTTTCCAATTCTCTTGCAGCTCTATAACCTGTCCCCATGACACACTCAAAGGTACCTAATACACACCCCCACCCCACCGCCCAGGCCAAACTCTCTTCTCGGTGCTGCCATCGGGAAGGAGGTACGGGAGCCTCAGGACCCACACCACCAGGTTCAGGGACAGTTATTACCCCTCAACCATCAGGAAGGAGGTACGGGAGCCTCAGGACCCACACCACCAGGTTCAGGAACAATTATTACCCCTCAACCATCAGGAAGGAGGTACAGGAGCCTCAGGACCCACACCACCAGATTCAGGAACAGTTATTACCCCTCAACCATCAGGAAGGAGGTACAGGAGCCTCAGGACCCACACCACCAGGTTCAGGAACAGTTATTACCCCTCAACCATCAGGAAGGAGTTACAGGAGCCTCAGGACCCACACCACCAGGTTCAGGGACAGTTATTACCCCCTCAACCATCAGGAAGGAGGTACAGGAGCCTCAGGACCCACACCACCAGGTTCAGGAACAGTTATTACCCCTCACCCATCAGAGAGGAGGTACAGGAGTCTCTGGACCCACACCACCAGGTTCAGGAACAGTTATTACCCCTTAATCATCAGGAAGGAGGTACAGGAGTCTCTGGACCCACTCTACCAGGTTCAGGGACAGTTATTACCCCTCAGCCATCAGAAAGGAGGTACGGGAGCCTCAGGTCCCACACCACCAGGTTCAGGAACAGTTATTACCCCTCAACCATCAGGAAGGAGGTACAGGAGCCTCAGGACCCACATCGCCAGGTTCAGGAACAGTTATTACCCCTCAACCATCAGGAAGGAGGTACACGAGCCTCAGGATCCACACCACCAGGTTCAGGAACAGTTATCACCCCTCATCCATCAGGAAGGAGGTACAGGAGCCTCAGGACACACACCACCAGGTTCAGGAACGGTTATCACCCCTCAACCATCAGGAAGGAGGTACAGGAGCCTCAGGACACACACCACCAGGTTCAGGAACAGCTATTACCCCTCAACCATCAGGCTCCTGAACCAGAGGGGATAACCTCACTCACCTCAACTCTGAACTGATTCCACATCCTATGGATTCACTTTCAAGGAATCTACGACATATTCTCAGTTCATTCCTTCTTTCTTCATCTGTTTATCGATCTAACTATTTATCTATCTATCCATCTAACTATCTGTCTATCCATCTATCTATCTATCTATCTGTCTGTCCGTCAATCTCTCTCTCTCTCTCTGTCTTTCCATTCATCTATATCTGTCAATCTCTCTCTCTGTCTATCTGTTATTTTATTTATCTGTCTATCTGTCAGGCTATCTCTCTAGCTATCCATCTATGTATGTCTGTCTATGTATATATCTATCTAGCTAGCTCTCAATTTGTCTATCTACCTATCTGTCTGTCAGTCTATTCCTCTGTCTATAGCTGCCTATCTGTCTATCTACCTATGATCAGCCTGTGTTTTGCACATTGGTTGTTTGTCAGTCTGTGTTTGTGTGTAGTTTTTGTTCATTCACTTGTATTTCTCTGTTCTACCGTGAATGCCCACAAGGAAATGTCAAGTCAAGTCAAGTCAAGTCACTCTTTATTGTCATTTCGGCTATAACCACTGGTAGAGCACACAGTAAAAACGAGATAACACTTTTCAGGACCATGGTGAATCTCAAGGTAGAGTATGGTGCTGTATACATTTACCGCCAGGCCAGCAGCGTTGCCTCCTCCAGATCATGATTCTTTTACTTTTCCGTCAGGGCGGTGGGCGCGACGCTGTGACAGCTCGGGGCGTCCGAGTTCCGAGGTCAAGTCCGGCCTCCTTGCCAGGAAACTTGGCTCATTCTTCCGGAGAGCATGGCCGGTTTGCTCCGGGTCCCCTCCTCCACAGTCCAAAGACATCCCGGTTAGTTGGTTAACCGCCCATTGTAACTCGTCCTGTGATTTTTTTTTTAAGGCATCTGTTAGTCTCGTGAGACCATGGATTTGAGCCTTGGAAGGTTTTCCAGGGCACAGGCCTGGGCAAGGTTGTATAGAAGACCGGTAGCTGCCCACACTGCAAGTCTCCCCTCTCCACGCCACCGATGTTGTCCAAGGGAAGGGCATTAGGGCCCGTACAGCTTGGCACCAGTGTCGTCGCAGAGCAGTGTGTGGTTAAGTGCCTTGCACAAGGACACAACCCGCTGCCTCAGCTGAGGCTCGAACTCACGACCTTCAGATCACTAGACCGACGCCTAAACCACTTGGCCACGCGCCTACACTGTGATTAGGCTGGGGTTAAATGGTGGGGGGGGTGTTGTTGTTGTTGAGCAGTCCAGCTCGCTGGCCTGCTCCACACCGTATCCCTAATTAAATCAATGAATATGCTTTGATAAAGCTTTCGTTACGGATTTCCCACCTTGAGGAGGGACAGCAAGTAAATCCGAGCTGTCGTCAGCATAACACGGTGTGTCAGAGCCACTCTCCCGTCCGCGTCTCGGAGCTGAGCGCAGCTGGCTGTTAATTTTGCACTGGGACTGAAGAGCGCTAAGCCGTGCTGTTCCCAGCCGGTGGGGTGGGTAGGGGGAGGCGCGTTCCCTCTTTACTGCATTTGCCCGCACCCGAGCCAGCAAGTCGGGAGGAGAAGATGGCGGCGCGCCGCACGTGCGCAGCCCTTCGGTGAAAAATGATATCGTATCTGTTAAATAGGGGCCGTGGACAATTCTGATTTGATGGAGAATGGACGTGAAAGCACAGAGGAACATCTGGAGAAATTTCTGAAACGCCCGTTCGCTGCTGTCTTTACTGTGTGGTCGGGAATCTTTCGGAGGGAAGGCCTCAAAATCCCCGGCCTTGCCTGCTTTTGGCGACCGAGAAGGAGGTCGAATCGTTCGGACAGAGATGGCGCTCAGTACTCGGTGTCGGAGAGCTGATCAGAGCTCGAAGTTTTCGGATGAATCAGAGTCGGATTGTGGTCGGCATGGCAGAGAGAGTTTTTCTTCCTTCTCCCGTCTGTGTGAGATGTGGGACATTTGACAAACTTTGCACTTTACTGTGCTCATGGACTTCTTCATCAAGTTATGGTATTGTTGCACTGTTTGTAACTATATGTTATAATTATGTGGTTTTGTCAGTTTTTTCAGTCTTGGTCTGTCCTGTGTTTTGTGATATCACACCGGAGGAAATGTTGTATCATTTCTTAATGCATGCATTGCTAAATGACAATAAAAGTGGACTGTGCGTCCTCATAATCTAATCTAACCGCACCCTCTGTCTGATCGTTCGGTGGCCGCTAAGTGACGAGCAAGACCCGAGCCAGCTTGGTGTTCGCCGGCGGGTTCTGCTTCATTTGATTTTTGCTCCGTATTTCAGTAAATTCCTCAGGCAAGCCACACTGTACGAGCCCGCACTGGCTCTGCTGCCAAGAATCCAAGCCGTGCCCCGGGCTGACTTAATCTGTCCTTCGGAGTATGAGATGACCGCCGTTACTTCTAACCCAGCTGAAGTGGGGCTGCCACTGAATGCACCGAAACCGCGGGCTATCCATCAAGACCGACTGCCTCAGGCGAGGCAGAGCAGGTTTGGCCCCGAGGCCAAGCAGAGGTCACCTGCCGTGGGCGACCACGGTCTTGTCCCTGACCATCCTTGGAAATTCCTTTACGCAAGTGGCTTGCCACTGCCTTCCTCTGGGCAGTGTGTCTTTACGAGGACAGGTAAACAATTTCACCTTCTCCGCCCCCCACTCCAAGCCATTATCAATACTGGGGGAATTGAGAGTTACCGGGGGGGGGGAGGGAAGGCAGGTGGGTAGAGATGAGTCCGTGGCCAGATCAGCCATGATCTTATTGAATGGCGGAGCAGGCTCGGCGGGCCGGATGGCCGATTCCTGCTCCTATTTCTTGTGTTCCTATGTACTCAGCAGAGATTGCCTGCCTGGCATCTGTCAGGACTTTCTGATCTGCGCCGGCTGACCGTACGACCATACGCTACCTGCTCCCACGGCTTCACGTGACCCTGATCGGCGTGGGCGGGGGGGGGGCGCTAGCAGGTGCTACACCTCGCCCAAGGGCAACGTGCAGGCTAGCGGAGGGAAGGGGCGCCGTACACCTCCTGCGGTACAGACCCCGCTACCCCAGAACGATGACTTTACGAGTAGACTGCAAAATAACAAGCCGGCAGAGGCCCCCACGCTACAAGAGAGAGCAGGAACTGAAACGAACAGGCAGCCAGGGGTGGACTTTAGGCAGGGGGGAGTAAGACCAAGGCCGACTGCCTCGATGGGAGAAGAAGGACCGTGGATGAGAGCTGGGGGTTAAATAGGCTGCTGGTGATGTCTGGAGTGAGCGGCAGGTGAATCTTGCAAGCCGGCTGGAGACTGGGAGGTGCAGGTCTGACGAACTACCTCAACGTTTTGATCTTTTATACTTTATACTTCATAAATTATTGTCGTCAAACAATTGATACTAGAACGTACAATCATCACAGCGATATTTGATTCTGCACTTCCCGCTCCCTGGATTACAAATCGATAGTAAATGTTAAAAATTTAAATTATAAATCATAAATAGAAAATAGAAAAATGGAAAGTGAGGTAGTGCAAAAAAACCGAGAGGCAGGTCTGGGTATTTGGAGGGTACGGCCCAGATCCGGGTCAGGATCCGTTCAGCAGTCTTATCACAGTTGGAAAGAAGCTGTTCCCAAATCTGGCCATATGAGTCTTCAAGCTCCTGAGCCTTCTCCCGGAGGGAAGGGGGACAAAAAGTGTGTTGGCTGGGTGGGTCGTGTCCTTGATTATCCTGGCAGCACTGCTCCGACAGTGTGCAGTGTAAAGTGAGTCCACGGACGGAAGATTGGTTTGTGAGATGTGCTGGGCCGTGTTCACGATCTTCTGCAGCTTCTTCCATTCTTGGACAGGACAACTTCCATACCAGGTTGTGATGCACCCTAGAAGAATGCTTTCTACGGTGCAACTATAAAAATTAGTGAGGGTTTTAGGGGACAGGCCAAATTTCTTTACTTTTCTCAGGAAGTAAAGGTGCTGGTGGGCCTTCTTGACAGTGGACTCTGCTTGGTTGGACCAACTCAGGTCATTTGTGATATTGACCCCGAGGAACTCAAAGCTTTTGACCTGTTCCACTTGCGCACCACCGATGTAAATGGGGTCGTGCGGCCCGCTACTCCTTCTGAAGTCAACAACCAATTCCTTCATCTTGCTGACGTTGAGGGATAGGTTATTGTCTTTGCACCATGCCACCAGGTTCTTCAGAACATTGCAGGGAATAACTTGTGATCAACAAAACAGGGCTTCTTGGTCTTGGATTTAAGCCCGAATCGCAGAGATTTTTTTTTTAACTTCTTTGTGGAACTTTCTTGCTTGACTTTCACCTACACATACTTGCCCAAGTTGACTGCTTTTCACAGATATACAAGGAGACGACCAAATCACAAGGACCTGCGTTCAAGGGGAAATTGGACAGGTTAGGGCTTTGTACCGCAGAGCGCAGGAGAAAAAGGGGAGATTTTATGAAGATATACAAAATTATGAGTGGGCATAGATAGTGTAAACTTTTTCCACTGAGGTTGAGTGTAACTATAACTGGGGTCATGGGTTAACGGTGAAAGCAGAAATATATAAAGGTGAACTTGACCGGAAACTTCTTCACTGAGAGAGAGGTGAGAGTGCAACGCGAGGGGGAATTTCACTCAGAGAGGAGTGAGACAGTGGAACGAGATGTCAGTGGATGTGGTGGAACACTAGGGGAATTTCACTCAGAGAGGGGTGAGAGAGTGGAACGAGCTGTCAGTGGACGTGGTGGAACACGAGGGGGGATTTCACTCAGAGAGGGGTGAGAGTGTGGAACGAGCTGTCAGTGGATGTGGTGGAACACGAGGGGGAATTTCACTCAGAGAGGGGTGAGAGAGTGGAACGAGCTGACAGTGGACATGTGGAACACGAGGGGAATTTCACTCAGAGAGGGGTGAGAGAGTGGAACGAGCTGTCAGTGGACGTGGTGGAACACGAGGGGGAATTTCACTCAGAGAGGGGTGAGAGAGTGGAACGAGCTGTCAGTGGATGTGGTGGAACACGAGGGGGAATTTCACTCAGAGAGGGGTGAGAGAGTGGAACGAGCTGACAGTGGACATGTGGAACACGAGGGGAATTTCACTCAGAGAGGGGTGAGAGAGTGGAACGAGCTGTCAGTGGACGTGGTGGAACACGAGGGGGAATTTCACTCAGAGAGGGGTGAGAGAGTGGAACGAGCTGTCAGTGGATGTGGGGGAACACGAGGGGGAATTTCACTCAGAGAGGGGTGAGAGAGTGGAACGAGCTGTCAGTGGACGTGGTGGAACACGAGGGGGAATTTCACTCAGAGAGGGGTGAGAGAGTGGAACGAGCTGTCAGTGGACGTGGTGGAACACGAGGGGAATTTCACTCAGAGAGGGGTGAGAGAGTGGAATGAGCTGTCAGTGGACGTGGTGGAACACGAGGGGAATTTCACTCAGAGAGGGGTGAGAGAGTGGAACGAGCTGTCAGTGGACGTGGTGGAACACGAGGGGAATTTCACTCAGAGAGGGGTGAGAGAGTGGAACGAGCTGTCAGTGGACGTGGTGGAACACGAGGGGAATTTCACTCAGAGAGGGGTGAGAGTGTGGAACGAGCTGACAGTGGATGTGGTGGAACACGATGGGGAATTTCACTCAGAGAGGGGTGAGAGAGTGGAACGAGCTGTCAGTGGATGTGGGGAACACTAGGGGGAATTTCACTCAGAGAGGGGTGAGAGAGTGGAATGAGCTGACAGTGGACGTGGTGGAACACGAGGGGGAATTTCACTCAGAGGAGGGTGAGAGAGTGGAACGAGCTGTCAGTGCTGGAACACGAGGGGAATTTCACTCAGAGAGGGGTGAGAGAGTGGAACGAGCTGTCAGTGGACGTGGTGGAACACGAGGGGAATTTCACTCAGAGGGGGGTGAGAGTGGAACGAGCTGTCAGTGGACGTGGGGAACACGAGTGGGAATTTCATTCAGAGAGGGGTGAGAGAGTGGAACGAGCTGTCAGTGGACGTGGGGGAACACGAGGGGGGATTTCACTCAGAGAGGGGTGAGAGAGTGGAACGAGCTGTCAGTGGACGTGGGGAACCCGAGGGGAATTTCACTCAGAGAGGGGTGAGAGAGTGGAACGAGCTGTCAGTGGACGTGGTGGAACACGAGGGGAATTTCACTCAGAGAGGGGTGAGAGAGTGGAACGAGCTGTCAGTGGATGTGGGGAACACGAGGGGGAATTTCACTCAGAGAGGGGTGAGAGAGTGGAACGAGCTGTCAGTGGATGTGGTGGAACACGAGGGTGGATTTCACTCAGAGAGGGGTGAGACAGTGGAACGAGCTGTCAGTGGATGTGGTGGAACACGAGGGTGGATTTCACTCAGAGAGGGGTGAGAGAGTGGAACGAGCTGTCAGTGGACGTGGTGGAACACGAGGGGAATTTCACTCAGAGAGGGGTGAGACAGTGGAACGAGCTGACAGTGGACGTGGGGAACACGAGGGAGAATTTCACTCAGAGAGGGGTGAGAGAGTGGAACGAGCTGCCGATGGATGTGGTGGAACACGAGGGGGGATTTCACTCAGAGAGGGGTGAGAGAGTGGAACGAGCTGTCAGTGGATGTGGTGGAACACGAGGGGGAATTTCACTTAGAGAGGGGTGAGAGAGTGGAACGAGCTGTCAGTGGACGTGGTGGAACACGAGGGGGAATTTCACTCAGAGAGGGATGAGAGAGTGGAACGAGCTGTCAGTGGATGTGGTGGAACACGAGGGGGGAATGTCTTCACTCAGTGAGCGTGTGGAAGGATCTGCCAGTGGAAATAGCTGATCTCAACATTTGAGAGAAATCCGGTTAGATGCAGGGCTATAGTTGGGTGCGAATCACTGGGACTGGGTTGGTTATTAATTTAGCCAGGATTGAATGGCCCACAGTCTGACCCGCAGTGTTTCATGTCTCTATCGCTCTGCACCCTTGGCATTTGCTTCTGTCCGCTCAGTCATTTAAAATACCACAGAAGCCATTACACAGAATCAATAACATGCAATGAAAGGTTTAAAATGATGTCTTCTCAAATAATTTATCATGTTTAATAACCACTGCTTGGTATTTACTTACCATTTGGTAAAAATTAATATTTTATTCGACTCAGGAAAACAGTGGCCATTTCTATCGAGCTGTGGAACATTTTCTAACAATGAATTATTTAAAATGATTTTAAATTCTGTACAGCTATATTTCTTATTAGAATAATATTGCATGAAGGATTTTTATTAAAAATCTCAACCCCTCCCTCTGCAATTCTTTACAGAAAGGACACGGTCTGCGTCTCCTGTCCCATCGCGCTCAGTAGCTGACGCATAACCGTGTCGCGGTGTTCAGCTCGATCCCCGTCCTCGAGTTTACGGATGGCACGGCAGTGGCTCATCTGCTCGACAGCGATGACAGGACAGACTGCCGAGAGGAAATGGGGCGGTTGGTGGGCTCGTCTGAGAAGAGCAACCCAATTCTGAACATTGGAGAAGTCCGAGGACTTCAGGACAGGTCGTACGAACTAACCCGTGCCCCCTTCCCTGCGACTACCTGGCCCGTCTGTTGTTAAGCGCTCCAAATTCCCGGAAATTCAGTCAGGATTGAAAACATCCTGACTGGCTGCATTGTTGCCTGGTATGGGAACTGTACCTCCCTCAGTCGCAGGACTCTGCAGAGAGTGGTGCGGACAGCCCAGCGCATCTGTAGATGTGAACTTCCCACTATTCAGGACATTTACAGAGACAGGTGTGTAAAAAGGGCTCGAAGGATCATTGGGGACCCGAGTCACCCCAACCACAAACTGTTCCAGCTACTACCATCCGGGAAACGGTACCACAGCATAAAAGCCAGGAGCAACAGGCTCCGGGACAGCTTCTTCCACCAGGCCATCAGACTGATTAATTCATGCTGACATAACTGTACTTGTGTGTTATACTGACTGTCCTGTTGTACATACTATTTATTATAAATGACTATAAATTGCACATTTAGATGGAGGTGTAGCGTAAAGATTTTTACTCCTTGTGTATGTGAAAAAAAGTCAATTCAATTCAAGGACGACCTCGCCTAGTCCCTTAATATCACCTTCCCGAACAAGAAGGCACAGCAGCACCTTCACTTCCCAAGGAGATTGAGGAAAGCCAGGCTCCCTACCCCAGCATCTTAAGGCGGGAGGAGAAGATGGCAGCGCACTGCGTGTGCTCAGCCTCTGGTGAAAAATGATGTCGTATCTGTTAAATAGGGGCCGTGGACAATTCTGATTTGATGGAGAATGGACGTGAAAGCACAGAGGAACAGCTGGAGAAATTTCTGAAACGCCAGTTCGCTGCTGTCGTTACTGTGTGGTCGGGAATCTTTCGGAGGGTAGGCCTCAAAATCCCCGGCCTTGCCTGCTTTTGGCAACCGAGAAGGAGGTCAAATCATTCGGACAGAGATGGTGCTCAGTACTCGGTGTCGGAGAGCTGATCAGAGCTCAAAGTTTTCGGATGACTCAGAGTTGGATTGTGGTCGGCATGGCAGGGAGAGTTTTTCTTCCTTCTCCCGTCTGCATGAGATGTGGGACATTTGAGAAACTTGGAACTTTACTGTGCTCATGGTCTTCATCAAGTTATGGTATTGTTGCACTGTTGTAACTATAGGTTATAATTATGTGGTTTTGTTAGTTTTTTCAGTCTTGGTCTGTCCTGTGTTTTGTGATATCACACCAGAGGAAATAATGTATCATTTCTTAATGCATGCATTAATAAATGACAATAAAAGAGGACTGCGTGTCTTCATAATCTAATTGTGTTTTACCGGAGCACCACCTAAGAGTGCCCTGACAAACTGCATCTCCATCTGGGATGGGAGCAGTCGAGCCTCGGACCTGAAGTCCCCACAAAGGACTGTGACAACATCCAAGAGGATCAGAGGGGTCTCCCTGCCGTACATCGGGAACATTTATCAGGAGTACTGTGCACGCAGGGCCCTTAGTTTTATCAAGGATCCCACCCCTCCATTCATCCCGCATCCTTCTTGACTTTCTACTAGCGGGCAGGAGACTCCGATGCTGAAAGGCAAGAACGGTCAGGATGGCAAACCGTTTCTTCCCTCAGTTCATTCCCTGCCACATCGCAATCAGAATCAGAATCCTTTATTATCGCCAAGTATGTGGACACATACAGGGAATTTGATGAACACAGCAGGACAGGCAGCATCTCTAGGAAGAGGTACAGTCGATGTTTCAGGCCAAGACCCTTCGTCAGGACTTGGGACTTCGTCGAAGGGTCTCGGCCTGAAACGTCTTCCTAGAGATGCTGCCTGGCCTGCTGCGTTCACCAGCAACTTTGATGTGTGTTGCTTGAATTTCCAGCATCTGCAGAATTCCTCTGGTTCAGGGAATTTGATGCTGGTTTCCCTGAGTTCTCCCGAACAGAATCAAAAAGCAAACAAAACAATAATGCAAATAATCGTGAACTATATACAATGAGGTATACCTGTGTATGTACAGGTGGACTTGGTTTATAGTAGACTAAGGGAGGGAAAGGTGTGCTTGGTAGTGGGATCCCGTTGGAGATTGATTGAGGGCAGCGTTGATGGTGGAAGAAGAGAAGCCCCTTTCTTTGAGAAAGGAGGATATCTCCATTGTTTTGGAATGAAAAGGATTGATAGAGTTGACGCGGTTAGACTTTTTCCATTGAGAGTGGGGAAGATTCAAACAAGAGGACATGAGTTGAGAGTTAAAGGGCAAAAGTTTAGGGGTAACATGAGGGGGAACTTCTTTACTCAGAGAGTGGTAGCTGTGTGGAACGAGCTTCCAGCAGAAGTGGTTGAGGCAGGTTCGATGTTGTCATTTAAAGTTAAATTGGACAGCTGTATGGACAGGAAAGTCATCGGTTAATCTGTTCTTGTTCCTGATGGTATTTAATTTCTGCACTTGAGTTTCCCTACCTCTGCTGTAATCCAGTCGTAGATTTCATCCGTACTTTTGGGAAGTAATTGTGAAGTTACGTGCACTGCTGTGCGGAGAAACGACAGTATGCATATAGTTGTCGCTGTTACTCCTTCCTTGTGCCTTGTGGGCAGCAAACTTTCCATTATTTTAGCATTGTTGTCTGTTTTTTTTTAGGTCGTGTAAGGAGCTGGCTGGAATCGAACCGGGGACCACTTGCCTCGCAGTCCAGTGCTGAGCCCGCTGTGCCACCGGCCAGGTTGCACAGCTAAATGACAACAAACCTGACCTGAGTTATACATGGAACGTTATTTGTTTTTTTTTCCGCGCCCTGCAGCTGGTCTTTATGGAGCATGCGACTAACTCCACGCTGTGATGATTTTCTGATGTCCTGGACCCCGACTATTGCCGCACAATGAAAGACCCCTGCAGAAATATGCAGTCATAATTGGACAATAAAATCCAGCAACCTTGAAATTACCAGGCGGAACACTGCCACGGAGCGTCTGCCTGAAATTTTATTTAACTGCTGCACATTATTGGCAGCATTAACTCATTGCGAGGTGGATTAGCCCAGACCTCTGCCGAGAGAAACAGAGGCATGAATTAATAAAGTGCCTATGTGTGACTTCAGGACAATATGAAGTGCTTTAAAAACCCAAACGAGGTACTGAGGAAATGAAAACAAAAGAATGACTGGAGGTGGTCAGTGGATCAGGATGGTCAGGCGTGGGAAACTACAGCTCTGGGGTTTTGCGTTCCACCACAGGGCCGTTTTGATTTCGACAGAGCGTTCAAACCGGCTACATCACCGTCTGGTACGGGGGGGCGGGGTGTGGGAGGAGTGGAGGGGGGGCACTGTACAGGATTGGAAAAAGCTGCAGAAAGTTGGAAACCCGCCCAGCTCATATCACGGGCGTGAGCATTCTCCAGCATCCAGGACATCGTCAAAATGCGATGCCCCAAAAAGGCGGTATCTATCATTCAGGACCCCCATCACCCAGGACGTGTCCTCTTCTCATTGTGACCATCAGGGAGGAGGTACAGGAGATACATCCATCATTACTGATCCCCATCACCCAGGACATGCCCTCTTCTCATTGTGACCATCAGGGAGCGGGTAATGGAGATACATCCATCATTACTGACCCCCATCACCCAGGACATGTCCTCTTCTCATTGTGACCATCAGGGAGGAGGTACAGGAGATACATCCATCATTACTGACCCCCATCACCCAGGACATGTCCTCTTCTCATTGTGACCATCAGGGAGGAGGTACAGGAGATACATCCATCATTACTGACCCCCATCACCCAGGACATGTCCTCTTCTCATTGTGACCATCAGGGAGGAGGTACAGGAGATACATCCATCATTACTGACCCCCATCACCCAGGACATGCCCTCTTCTCATTGTGACCATCAGGGAGCGGGTAATGGAGATACATCCATCATTACTGACCCCCAAACCCCAGGACGTGCCCTCTTCTCATTGTGACCATCAGGGAGGAGGTACAGGAGCCTGAAGACACACACTCAGCGATTCAGGAACAGCTTCTTCTCCTCTGCCGTCCGATTTCTGAATGGACAACGAACCCATGAGCACTTTATATAGGCATCCATTAGTCTCGTGAGACCGTGGATTTGTGCCTTGTGCAGGCCTGGGCAAGGTTGTATGGAAGACCGGCAGTCGCCCATGCTGCAAGTCTCCCCTCTCCACGACACCGATGTTGTCCAAGGGAAGGGCATTAGGACTGATACAGCTTGGCACCGGTGTTGTCACAGAGCAATGTGTGGTTAAGTGCCTTGCTCAAGGACACAACACGTTGCCTTGGCTGGGGCTCGAACTCATGACCTTCAGATCGCTAGTCCAATGTCCTAACCACTTGGCCACGTGCCCACCACGCCATCAGACTGATTAATTCACGCTGACACAACTGTATTACTATGTTATGTTGACTGTTCTGTTATATACAGTATCTTACTATACATACTATTTATTACAAATTACTATAACCTGCACATTGCACATTCAAACGGTGACGTAACGTAAAGATTTTTACTCCTCGTGTATATGAAGGATGTAAGAAATAAAGTCAACTCAATACCTGTGATAGGTAACAGTGTTATTCTTGTGACACGCAGTTAGCCATTCCCATAGTTCACATATTGTATGAGCAGATTTATCATTAAAGTTCAACTGAATATATCCTGCATGCTGGTGTGTTAGTGTGCTCTGCACCATCCCTCAATATTAAAAACAGCACTACCATCGGGCAGAAGGTCCAGGAGGGTTAATTCCCTCACCACGAGGTTCAAGAACAGTTATTACCCCTCAACCATGAGGAAGGAGGTACAGGAGCCTCAGGACCCACACCACCAGATTCAGGAACAGTTATCACCCCTCAACCATCAGGAAGGAGGTACAGGAGCCTCAGGACCCACACCACCAGTTTCAGGAACAATTATCACCCCTCAACCATCAGGAAGGAGGTACAGGAGCCTCAGGACCCACACCACCAGGTTCAGGAACAGTTATTACCCCTCAACCATCAGGAAGGAGGTACAGGAGCCTCAGGACCCACACCACCAGGTTCAGGAACAGTTATTACCCCCCAACCATCAGGCTCCTGAACCAGAGGGGATAACTTCACTCACCCCAAGGACACAACATGTTCCCTTGGCTGAGGCTCGAACTAGCGACCTTCAGATCACTAGACCGACGCCTTAACCACTTGGCCACACGCCAACACTGTAATTGATTGATGAGAAGCAGGAAGGTGATGGGTAGAAGAGGTAAAGGGCTGGAGAGGAAGGAATCTGATCGGAGAGGAGAGTGGACCATGGGAGAAAGGGAAGGAGGAGGGACACCAGGGGGAAGTGATGGGTGGGAAAGGTAAAGGGCTGGAGAGGAAGGAATCTGATCGGAGAGGAGAGTGGACGGTGGGAGAAAGGGAAGGAGGAGGGACACCAGGGGGAGGTGATGGGTGGGAAAGGTAAAGGGCTGGAGAGGAAGGAATCTGATCGGAGAGGAGAGTGGACTGTGGGAGAAAGGGAAGGAGGAGGGACACCAGGGGGAGGTGATGGGTGGGAAAGGTAAAGGGCTGGAGAGGAAGGAATCTGATCGGAGAGGAGAGTGGACCGAGGGAGAAAGGGAAGGAGGAGGGACACCAGGGGGAGGGGAAGAGAAGAGAAGGAATAAGAGGGGAGCCAGACAGGGGGAAGGACATGTCCTCTTCATTGAGCACACTTTGGAAGTGACACCCTACATAGGCGGTATCCATCATTAGGGACCCCCATCACCCAGGATGTGCCCTCGTCTCATTGCTACCATGAAGGAGGAGGTACAGGAGCCTGAAGAACCTGCGCTCAGTGATTCAGGAACCTCTTCCCCCTGCCATCAGATTTCTGAATGGTCCACGTGCCCACGAACACTACCTGGCTGCTCCTTCCTGATTTACTAAGTGTACGTTTTTGTAATTCAGAGTAATTTCCCCGTGTCAGCACTGAAACTCTGCCGCAAAGCCAACAGGTTTCATCTCACAAATGAGAGAAGATCTGCAGATGCTGGAAACCCACAGCAATGTATACAAAACGCCGGAGGAACTCAGCAGGCCAGGCAGAGTAAACAGTTAAGTCAGTGATAGCATGTCAGTCTCCCGAACCGGTGTGGATAACTTCACCCACACCACCAGGTTCAGGAACAGATACTGCACGACCATCAGTCTCCTGAACCGGTGTGGATAACTTCACCCACACCACCAGGTTCAGGAACAGTTACTACACGACCATCAGTCTCCTGAACCGGTGTGGGTAACTTCACCCACACCACCAGGTTCAGGAACAGTTACTACACGACCATCAGTCTCCTGAACCGGTGTGGATAACTTCACCCACACCACCAGGTTCAGGAACAGTTACTACACGACCATCAGACTCCTGAACCGGTGTGGGTAACTTCACCCACACCACCAGGTTCAGGAACAGTTACTACACGACCATCAGTCTCCTGAACCGGTGTGGATAACTTCACCCACACCACCAGGTTCAGGAACAGTTACTACACGACAACCATCAGACTCCTGAACCGGTGTGGATAACTTCACCCACACCACCAGGTTCAGGAACAGTTACTACACGACCATCAGACGCCTGAACCGGTGTGGGTAACTTCACCAACACCACCAGGTTCAGGAACAGTTACTACACGACCATCAGTCTCCTGAACCGGTGTGGGTAACTTCACCAACACCACCAGGTTCAGGAACAGTTACTACACGACCATCAGTCTCCTGAACCGGTGTGGGTAACTTCACCCACACCACCAGGTTCAGGAACTGTTACTACACGACCATCAGTCTCCTGAACCGGTGTGGGTAACTTCACCAACACCACCAGGTTCAGGAACAGTTACTACACGACCATCAGTCTCCTGAACCGGTGTGGGTAACTTCACCCACACCACCAGGTTCAGGAACAGTTACTACACGACCATCAGACTCCTGAACCGGTGTGGATAACTTCACCCACACCACCAGGTTCAGGAACAGTTACTACACGACCATCAGACTCCTGAACCGGTGTGGGTAACTTCACCCCCACCACCAGGTTCAGGAACAGTTACTACACGACCATCAGACGCCTGAACCGGTGTGGGTAACTTCACCAACACCACCAGGTTCAGGAACAGTTACTACACGACAACCATCAGTCTCCTGAACCGGTGTGGTTAACTTCACCCACACCACCAGGTTCAGGAACAGTTACTACACGACCATCAGTCTCCTGAACCGGTGTGGATAACTTCACCCACACCACCAGGTTCAGGAACAGTTACTACACGACCATCAGTCTCCTGAACCGGTGTGGGTAACTTCACCCACACCACCAGGTTCAGGAACAGTTACTACACGACAACCATCAGACTCCTGAACCGGTGTGGGTAATGTCACCCACACCACCAGGTTCAGGAACAGTTACTACACGATAACCATCAGTCTCCTGAACCAGTGTGGGTAACTTCACTCACACCACCAGGTTCAGGAACAGTTACTACACGACCATCAGACTCCCGAACCGGTGTGGATAACTTCACCCACACCACCAGGTTCAGGAACAGTTACTACACGACCATCAGTCTCCTGAACCGGTGTGGGTAACGTCACCCACACCACCAGGTTCAGGAACAGTTACTACACGACAACCATCAGTCTCCCGAACCGGTGTGGGTAACTTCACCCACACCACCAGGTTCAGGAACAGTTACTACACGACAACCATCAGTCTCCTGAACCGGTGTGGATAACTTCACCCACACCACCAGGTTCAGGAACAGTTACAACACGACCATCAGTCTCCTGAACCGGTGTGGGTAACTTCACACACACCACCAGGTTCAGGAACAGTTACTACACGACAACCATCAGTCTCCTGAACCGGTGTGGGTAACTTCACCCACACCACCAGGTTCAGGAACAGTTACTACACGACAACCATCAGTCTCCTGAACCGGTGTGGGTAACTTCACACACACCACCAGGTTCAGGAACAGTTACTACACGACCATCAGTCTCCTGAACCGGTGTGGGTAACTTCACCCACACCACCAGGTTCAGGAACAGTTACTACACGACAACCATCAGTCTCCTGAACCGGTGTGGGTAACTTCACCCACACCACCAGGTTCAGGAACAGTTACTACACGACCATCAGTCTCCTGAACCGGTGTGGATAACTTCACCCACACCACCAGGTTCAGGAACAGTTACTACACGACCATCAGTCTCCTGAACCGGTGTGGGTAACTTCACCAACACCACCAGGTTCAGGAACAGTTACTACACGACAACCATCAGTCTCCTGAACCGGTGTGGGTAACTTCACCCACACCACCAGGTTCAGGAACAGTTACTACACGACAACCATCAGTCTCCTGAACCGGTGTGGGTAACTTCACCCACACCACCAGGTTCAGGAACAGTTACTACACGACCATCAGTCTCCTGAACCGGTGTGGGTAACTTCACTCACACCACCAGGTTCAGGAACAGTTACTACACAACCATCGGACTCCTGAACCGGTGTGGATAACTTCACCCACACCACCAGGTTCAGGAACAGTTACTACACGACCATCAGTCTCCTGAACCGGTGTGGGTAACTTCACCCACACCACCAGGTTCAGGAACAGTTACTACACGACCATCAGTCTCCTGAACCGGTGTGGGTAACTTCACCAACACCACCAGGTTCAGGAACAGTTACTACACGACAACCATCAGTCTCCTGAACCGGTGTGGGTAACTTCACCCACACCACCAGGTTCAGGAACAGTTACTACACGATAACCATCAGACTCCTGAACCGGTGTGGATAACTTCACCCACACCACCAGGTTCAGGAACAGTTACTACACGACCATCAGACTCCTGAACCGGTGTGGGTAACTTCACTCACACCACCAGGTTCAGGAACAGTTACTACACGACCATCAGTCTCCTGAACCGGTGTGGGTAACTTCACTCACACCACCAGGTTCAGGAACAGTTACTACACGACCATCAGTCTCCCGAACCGGTGTGGATAACTTCACCCACACCACCAGGTTCAGGAACAGTTACTACACGACCATCAGTCTCCCGAACCGGTGTGGATAACTTCACCCACACCACCAGGTTCAGGAACAGTTACTACACGACCATCAGACTCCTGAACCGGTGTGGATAACTTCACCCACACCACCAGGTTCAGGAACAGTTACTACACGACCATCAGTCTCCTGAACCGGTGTGGGTAACTTCACCCACACCACCAGGTTCAGGAACAGTTACTACACGATAACCATCAGTCTCCCGAACCGGTGTGGGTAACTTCACCCACACCATCAGGTTCAGGAACAGTTACTACACGACCATCAGTCTCCCGAACCGGTGTGGATAACTCCACCCACACCACCAGGTTCAGGAACAGCTACTACACGACAACCATCAGACTCCTGAACCGGTGTGGATAACTTCACCCACACCACCAGGTTCAGGAACAGTTACTACACGACCATCAGACGCCTGAACCGGTGTGGGTAACTTCACTCACACCACCAGGTTCAGGAACAGTTACTACACGACCATCAGTCTCCCGAACCGGTGTGGATAACTTCACACACACCACCAGGTTCAGGAACAGTTACTACACAACAACCATCAGACTCCTGAACCGGTGTGGGTAACTTCACCCACACCACCAGGTTCAGGAACAGTTACTACACGACAACCATCAGTCTCCCGAACCGGTGTGGGTAACTTCACCCCCACCACCAGGTTCAGGAACAGTTACTACACAACCATCAGTCTCCTGAACCGGTGTGGATAACTTCACCCACACCACCAGGTTCAGGAACAGTTACTACACGACCATCAGTCTCCCGAACCGGTGTGGGTAACTTCACCCACACCACCAGGTTCAGGAACAGTTACTACACGATAACCATCAGTCTCCTGAACCGGTGTGGATAACTTCACCCACACCACCAGGTTCAGGAACAGTTACTACACGACCATCAGTCTCCTGAACCGGTGTGGATAACTTCACACACACCACCAGGTTCAGGAACAGTTACTATACGACCATCAGTCTCCCGAACCGGTGTGGGTAACTTCACCCACACCACCAGGTTCAGGAACAGTTTCTACACGACCATCAGACTCCTGAACCGGTGTGGATAACTTCACCGACACCACCAGGTTCAGGAACAGTTACTACACGACCATCAGTCTCCCGAACCGGTGTGGATAACTTCACCCACACCACCAGGTTCAGGAACAGTTACTACACGACCATCAGTCTCCTGAACCGGTGTGGGTAACTTCACCCACACCACCAGGTTCAGGAACAGTTACTACACGACAACCATCAGACTCCTGAACCGGTGTGGGTAACTTCACCCACACCACCAGGTTCAGGAACAGTTACTACACGACCATCAGTCTCCCGAACCGGTGTGGGTAACGTCACCCACACCACCAGGTTCAGGAACAGTTACTACACGACCATCAGTCTCCCGAACCGGTGTGGGTAACTTCACCAACACCACCAGGTTCAGGAACAGTTACTACACGACCATCAGTCTCCTGAACCGGTGTGGATAACTTCACCCACACCACCAGGTTCAGGAACAGTTACTACACGACCATCAGTCTCCTGAACCGGTGTGGATAACTTCACTCACGCCACCAGGTTCAGGAACAGTTACTACACGACCATCAGTCTCCTGAACCGGTGTGGGTAACGTCACCCACACCACCAGGTTCAGGAACAGTTACTACACGATAACCATCAGTCTCCTGAACCGGTGTGGGTAACGTCACCCACACCACCAGGTTCAGGAACAGTTACTACACGATAACCATCAGACTCCTGAACCGGTGTGGATAACTTCACCCACACCACCAGGTTCAGGAACAGTTACTACACGATAACCATCAGTCTCCTGAACCGGTGTGGGTAACGTCACCCACACCACCAGGTTCAGGAACAGTTACTACACGATAACCATCAGTCTCCTGAACCGGTGTGGGTAACGTCACCCACACCACCAGGTTCAGGAACAGTTACTACACGATAACCATCAGACTCCTGAACCGGTGTGGATAACTTCACCCACACCACCAGGTTCAGGAACAGTTACTACACGACAACCATCAGACTCCTGAACCGGTGTGGATAACTTCACCCACACCACCAGGTTCAGGAACAGTTACTACACGACCATCAGTCTCCTGAACCGGTGTGGATAACTTCACCCACACCACCAGGTTCAGGAACAGTTACTACACGACCATCAGTCTCCTGAACCGGTGTGGGTAACTTCACCCACACCACCAGGTTCAGGAACAGTTACTACACGACCATCAGTCTCCCGAACCGGTGTGGATAACTTCACCCACACCACCAGGTTCAGGAACAGTTACTACACGACCATCAGTCTCCTGAACCGGTGTGGATAACTTCACCAACACCACCAGGTTAAGGAACAGTTACTACACGACCATCAGTCTCCTGAACCGGTGTGGGTAACTTCACTCACACCACCAGGTTAAGGAACAGTTACTACACGACCATCAGTCTCCTGAACCGGTGTGGGTAACTTCACTCAACTCAACTCTGGACTGATTCCATGACTGCCCCAGCCACCGAGCAACAAGCAAAGCCGAGGACTCGGGGCCTTCCCCTCCAGAGATTCAGGATCACACAGTAGCAGCGGCAGCGAAGCAGGCATTTCAGAAGTTTCTGCAGATGTTCCTCTGTGCTCTCATGCCTGCGTCCATCAAATCAGGATTGTGCACGGCACCCTACTTGACAGCTAACAGATATTCATCACCGGAGCGGCCGCTGCGAGCTGCGTTGCGCAGCCATCTTCTCCTCCCGCCAGATTTCCACCATATTTTGATCATTTATCAGTTTATGTACAGTTTTTCTTAAAATCCTTTTGTTTTGCTTTTTTTTTAAACTGTCAAACCCCACAAGTAAGTTAATCTCAAATTAATATTTTTATAACATATATGTATTTGACAATAAATTTACCTAGTGGATATATGGAAAGAGTGTGGAGGAAATTTACCAGGATGTTGCCTGGATTGGGGAGCATGCCTTATGAGAATAGGTTGAGTGAACTCAGCCTTTTCTCCTTGGAGCGCGGAGGATGAGAGGTGACCTGGTAGAGGTGTGTAAGATGATGAGAGGCATTGATCGTGTGGATAGTCAGAGGCTTTTCCCCAGGGCTGAAATGGCTAGCACAAGAGGGCACAGGTTTAAGGTGCTTCGAAGTAGGTACAAGGGGGAATCAGGGGTAAGTTTTTCACACGGTGAGTGCGTGGAATGGACTGCCAGTGGCGGTGATGGAGGCAGATACAATAGGGTCTTTTAAGAGCCTCTCAGATAGGTACATGGACTTTAGAAAAATAGAGGGCTATGGGGTAGGAAATTCTAAGCAGTTTCTAGAGTAGGTTACATGGTCAGCACAATATTGTGGGCCGAAGGGCCTGTAAAATGCTGTAGATTGCTATGTTTGAACTTTCAACTTTGTTTCTCTCTCGACAAATACTACCTGCCGTTCTGTGTATTGTCGGCAATCTCTTTTAATTTAAGGTATGTTGACTATTAAGAGCAAATTTTAAGATCATAAGACTTGGTCACAGAGTCAGGCCGTTTGGCCCATCGAGTCTGTTCCGCCATTCCGTCATGGCCGATTTATTACCCTCTCAACCCCCATTCTCCTACCTTCTCCCCGTAGACTTTGACATCCTGACTAATCAAGAAATTATCAACCTCCCCTATCAATATACCCAATGACTTGGACTCCACAGCCGTCTGTGGCAACAAATTCCACAGATTCACTGGCTAAAGGAATTTCCCCTTTATCTCTGCTCTAAAAGGATGTCCCTCTATTCTGAGGCTGTGCCCTCTTGTCCTCGACTTACCCACCGCAGGAAACATCCTGCCCACCTCCGCTCTATCTAGGCCTTTCAGTATTCAACAGGGTTCGATCAGATCCTCCTCCTCCGTTCTTCTGAACTCCAGCGAGCACAGGCCCAGAGCCGTCAAACGCTCCTCGTGCATTAACCCTTTCGTTCCCGTGAGCCTCCTCCTTCTCTGAGGTGAGGGGCCCAAACCCTCCAGGTGCGTTTAACTTGGGAGGTAGGAATCGTGGAGCCTGTCGGAGGAGGCGTCTTTGGATTGGAAACTCGGCAGGGTTAGCGCGGTGTTATTGCAGCTCGGGGCCTTGGAGCTCGGAGTTGCCTCCGAGTCCTCTGGTTTCCTCCCAAGTTCCGAGGATGTATCAGGTCTGTATCTCAATAAATAAATAAACAGACAAACAAGTAAGTAGATATTTAAATGTCAAAACAGGAACACAGGTCCATTTCTTCACCCACCTATCTACTCTCTCTCTCTCTCTCTCACACACACACACACACACAAATCTCCAGTCACAGGACAGGACACCTTCGGGCCTACGACCTCCGATCCCTGCCCTGAACTCACAGCCTCATAGAACATAATGACCTTAGAAATAGGGGCAGGAATCGGCCATCTGGCCCGTCGAGCCTGCTCCACCATTCAATAAGATCATGGCTGATCTGACCATGGACTCATCTCCACCTACCTGCCTTTTCCCCATAACCCTCAATTCCTCTACTGTGCAAAAATCTATCCAACCTTGTCTTAAATATATTTACTGAGGTAGCCTCCACTGTTTCATTGGGCAGAGAATTCCACAGATTCACCACTCTCTGGGAAAAGCAGTTCCTCCTCATCTCCGTCCTAAATCTTGAGGCTATGTTCCCTAGTTCTAGTCTCACCTACCAGTGGAAACAACTTTCCTGCCTCGATCTTATCACATCCCTTTCATAATTTTATATGTTTCTATAAGATCTCCTCTCATCATTCTGTATTCCAGTGAGTACAGTCCCAGGCGACTCAATCTCTCCTCATAGTCTAACCCCCTCATCCCTGGAATCAGCCTGGTGAACCTCCTCTGCACCGCCTCCAAAGCCAGTCTATCCTTCCTCAAGTCAGGAGACCAGAACTGCACGCAGTACTCCAGGTGTGGCCTCACCAGTCCCCTGTACAGTTGCAGCATAAACTCCCTGCTCTTCAATTCAATCCCTCTAGCAATGAGGGCCAACATCCCATTTGCCTTCTTGATAGCCTGCTGCACCTGCAGACCAACTTTTTGCCCCCAGCTTCCATTCAGTCGATGTTTCGCAGCAAAAACCCTTCCTCAGGACAGGAGAGGGTGGGGGGACCAGAAGCCAGAAAAACGGGGGCGGGGAGAGGGGAAGGAGGACAAGCTAAATTTTGATTCAGATTAATTTATCCATCACAGAAGGAGTAGCGGACTGCACGACCCAATTTACATCGGTGGTGCGCAAGTGGAACAGGTCAAAAGCTTTAAGTTCCTCGGGGTCAATATCACAAATGACCTGACTTAGTCCAACCAAGCAGAGTCCACTGCCAAGGCCCACCAGTGCCTTTACTTCCTGAGAAAACTGAAGAAATTTGGCTTGTCCCCTAAAACCCTCACTAATTTTTATAGCTGCACCGTAGAAAGCATTCTTCTAGGGTGCATCACAACCTGGTATGGAAGTTGTCCTGTCCAAGACCGGAAGAAGCTGCAGAAGATCGTGAACACGACGCAGCACATCACACAAACCAATCTTCCGTCCGTGGGCTCACTTTACACCGCACGCTGTCGGAGCAGTGCTGCCAGGATAATCACGGACACAACCCACCCAGCCATCACACTTTTCATCCCTCTTCCCTCCGGGAGAAGGCTCAGGAGCTTGAAGACTCGTACGGCCAGATTTGGGAACAGCCTCTTTCCAACTGTGATAAGACTGCTGACCCGGATCTGGGCCGTACCCTCCAAATATACGGACCTGCCTCTCGGTTTTTTTTTTGCACTACCTTAATTTCCACTTTTCTATTTTCTATTTATGATTCATAATTTAAATTTTTAAAATTTACAAATTTTTACTATTTTTAGTATTTAATATTTGTAATCCAGGGAGCAGGAAGCGCAGAATCAAATATCACTGTGATGATTGTACGTTCTAGTATCAATTGTTTGGCGACTATAAAGTATTTTGATTCAGATTAACTTATCCATTGCGTATTCCACGCCGTCGATGAAATGCGCCGTTTGCGCCCAGCACAACCTAAGGATGGGCCGTGGAATGGGTGGCAGCCCTGTGAGCTTTTAGCAGCAAGCTTTAGAACAACAGCGACTCGGGTTCGATCCCCATTGCTGTCTGTAAAGAGATTTTGTACGTTTGTACGCTCTCCCCATGAACGTGTAGATTTCCTCAGGGTACCCCGGTTCCCTCCCGCAGCCCAACGACGGGAGGTTAGCCGGTCATTGTAAATCGTCCCGTGATTAGGCTAGCGTTCAGTCGGGGGAGGGCTGGGCTGCAAGAGCCAGGAGGGTCATTAGTTTGTCAGTAAACAGAAGATTTTTTGCCTGGGTAATTCTTCCACAATTAATGGTGTGTATTTGTGTTTAAGTATTTCACTGACAAAACAGTACAACACAGATAAGGGAACATCGGAAAATCGTCTCTTTCCCCAGCCAGCTCCATTCATTGAGTTAATGAGACAGGTCGTTTAATTTCCAACTGAATTGAATCAATCAAGATCGGAGATTAGGAGAGGAACAAAGCGCTTCTCTGCGGAAGGGGGAAAAAAATATTCTTAAAGAATTAGTTAATTTAGTCCTGACTGAGTACTGTAGTTTCCAGAGAGGAATTGAGCCGATATCTATTGCGAAAAATAAATGAAGATTTAATGGAGTTTTTTTTTCTTCCCCCCATGTGGTAGCATCCCGGCGTAATTTAAATAGAGTGGGTTGTCTGAGCAAGTGTGGGAACTGTGCCGTATCTGTGGTTTGGACTCTAATTGGTGCGTTAAAAAAAAATGCATCCGCTCTTCCGATTTGTTCGTCTTGCACGCTACAGCACCTAGTGTCCAGTTTCGAGCACCCCCCCCCCCCGGGGGTGGGGATGGGGGTGTGGGGGGGGGGTGGGGGTGGGGGGAAGGTTTATAAAGAGTAACACATGCCACAAGTTCATTAACACGAGGAATCCTGCAGATGCTGGAAATTCAAGTAACACACATCAAAGTTGCTGGTCCTGACGAAGGGTCTCGGCCCGAAACGTCGACTGTAGCTCTTCCTAGAGATGCTGCCTGGCCTGCTGCGTTCACCAGCAACTTTGATGTGTGTTGCTCCACAAGTTCCTTCTCTCGTTCCTTTAGTCCCCGGAACCGTCGCGGAGGTTATCTGTTGAATATTTATTTATATAGTTTGTGTGAACTCTGGGGTTGGGGGGGATTTAAATATCTGGTTGAATTTTTTTAACTGTTTGTAAATGAACAACTAACATGCTTCGCATGCAAAACGCAGGAGGAACTCAGCAGGTCAGGCAGCGTTGTGTGTGTGTGTGCGTGTGTGTGTGTGTGAGTGTGTGTGTGTGTGTGTGTGTGTGTGTGTGTGTGTGTGTGTGTCTGTGTGTGTTGTGTGTGTGTGTGTGTGTGTGTTGTGTGTGTGTGTGTGAGTGTGTGTGTGTGTGTGTGCTGTGTGTGTGTGTGTGTGTGTGTCTGTGTGTGTGTGTGTGTGTGTGTGTGTCTGTGTGTGTGTGTGTGTGTGTCTGTGTGTGTGTGTGTGTTTGTGTGTGTGTGTGTGTGTGTGTGTGTGTGTGTCTGTGTCTGTGTGTGTGTGTGTTTGTGTGTGTGTGTGTGTGTGTGTGTGTGTGTGTGTGTGTTGTTCTGGATTTCTGCAGAATCTCAAAATGCAAACATGAGGAAATCTGCAGATGCTGGAAATTCAAGCAACACACATCAAAGTTGCTGCTGGAATGCAGCAGGCCAGGCAGCATCTCTAGGAAGAAGCACAGTCGACGTTTCGGGCCGGGACCCTTCGTCAGGACTTATCGACAAACTTGCTTCCACATTACACGTGCCCGTGAGGGAATTGAATTCGTGTAGCAGACTTCAAGTCGTGTTGGTTCATTCTTTGGTTGTTGGCTAAACACAGATTTCCACTGCTGTCCTCTAGACTGGTTCCTTAAGGTTGTGACAGCCGGGGATGGTAATGGGGATGAGCTCCCACTACCTATTAAATGTTCCCAATGGCATGCGCCTCAAACAGCCTCTGACAACCAAGTCCAGCTCCCGGTCTTCACGTCTGGCTTGGCTACTGAGCCCAACGGAACCGTTTCTACTGACAGGAGAAGGGTTACTGGCGCCTTAGAACCAGTCGCTCCGGTCAGATGTGGATCGTCAGGCCGCGGTTGGCAGCTCATCTAGGAGAAGGAAAACTCTGATCTCAAACCTCCGCTGCCTTGCGGCTGTACCCGCTCACAGGGGGAGGCTTCGGGAGTGAACCCCCGAGGGAAAAATCCGGAGCTGGAGTCCCTGAGGCAGTCCGACGTTGAGTTCGACGCTGACTGACAACTCCTGGTGCCAAACTGTATCGGGTCTCTGCCGTTCCTTTGGGTTCATCAGCTGCATGGAGAGGGGGAGCCTGCCACATGGGGCAACAGCTCGCTCTCCATATCGTACTGCCCGGGCTTGTGTTTCGAGACAGCTAGGACACAACATCCATGGTTGACCCTGACCGATGATGGTCTCTGCCATTCAATATCTGCTCAATGTCTAACCTGCTCCAGCTTTAACTCTTCCTTCCAGTCATTTCCCCAATGCCCTCAATCCCAAATCTTCCAAAAACTTGTCTGCTTCCACTCCAAAGACTCCTAATGAGCTAACCTCCACAGTGAACTGTCCGTAAACCCGTAAACTTCCTGACCAATACCTCTCTGCCTCTCTGTCTCTCTCTCTCTATTTCTATCCATCTTTCCCTGTCTCTTTCTCCGTCTTTCTTTATATCTCTGTCACTCTACCTCCCTGACTCTGTGTCTGTCTCTCTCTCCATCTCTCTTTATGTATCTCTCTATCTCTCTCTGTCTCAGTCTCTAACTGTCTGTCTCTGTTTCTCTACCTCTCTGACTGTCTGTGTCTCTCTCTCTCTGTCTCTCTGTATTTCTATCTGTCTCTCCCTGTCTCTCTTTCTGTCTCTGTCTGTCTGTCTCTCTCTCTGTACCTCTATTTCTCTCTCCCTCTGCCTCTGTCTCTGTGTCTCCGCCTCTGTCTGTCTGTCTCTCAGTCTGACTCCGATGCTGTCTCTGTCTCTGTCTCTTTATTTTGTTTCTCTCTCTGTCTCTCCTTCTCTGTCTCTGGCTCTCTCTCTGTCTATCTCTCTTTCTGCCTCCATGTCTCTGTGTCTCTTTATCTTTCTGGCCGTGCGTCTATTCTGTCCCTGTCTGTCTGCCTCTCTCTCTTTGTCTGGCTCTGATGCCGTCTCTGTCTGTCTGACTCTCTCTGTCTCACCCTGTCTCTGTCTGCCTGCCTCTCTGTCTCGGTCTGCCTGTCTGTCTGTCTACCTCTCTCTCTTTGTCTGTCTCTGATGCTGTCTCTGTCTGACTCTCTCTGTCTCACTCTGTCCCTGTCTGTCGGTCTCTCTCTGAATCTGTCTCGACTCCCCTTCTCTCTCTGCCTGCCTCTCTCTCTTTCTGACTGTCTCTGTCTCGCTCTGTCTGTCTCTGCATTTGACTCTGATGAGTCAGTGAAAGCCCTCCATCTCTGTCTGTCTTTGGCCATCTTCTCTATTCTGCCCCAGATGGGGTTCAGGGCCTTGGTCTCATCAGCATTCAGGGCTTCCTTCACTGTAGCTTCCTCTCGGGTTTCACATCCGGCAGCCGTGCACGTCCTGGGGTGGAGACTCAGGAATACTGCTGGTGGCGTAGTGACATCAGCGCCGGACTTCGGAGCGAAGGCTCCCGAGTTCGAATCCAGCCGGCTCCCTGGCATACTTTCCATCCGTGCTGGGTTGAGCGTCGAGCGAGCAACTTGGCCTCGTAAAAATAAGAAAGCCTGCTAAAAAAAACACCGTCATGACGACGTCCCGATGACTCCACTCGGAGATAAGGGCTTTCTTCTTCTTCTTCTTCTTCTTCTGTTGTAAAGGGTCACCCCTCAATTTTGAGGCTGTGCCCTCTAGTTCTAGATACCCCCCACCAGAGGGAATATCCTCTCCACATCCTCCCTGTCTCGTCCTTTCAACACCCGGTAGGTTTCAGTGAGACCACCCTTTGCCCATTTTGCTAACCACAGAGTGCCGAGCGGACCTGTGGTGCCCCACGTTGATAGCCTTTACAGTAAAGGCTAGAATGCCCTTTGCCCTCTGACCTGCCTGTGACTTCTTTGTGATACACACAGAAGAACAAGAGGTCACTTTTGATTCCATTGACAGATCTGTGATGATCTTGTATACTTCCGAACACAAGCTCATTATTTGCAACAAGACCATAAGAGATAGGAGCAGAATTAGGCCATTCAGCCCATCAGATCTGCTGTGGCATTCCATCATGGCTAATTTATTATCCCTCTCAACCCCATTCTCCTGCCTTTTCTCAGGAACCTGATAAAATTCCACAGATTTATCACCCCTTTGGCTGAAGATTTTCCTCTTTTTCTCTGTTCTAAAGGGATGTCCTATTGTGGGTCTGTGCCCTCTGATTCTGGTCCTAGACTCCCCCACTATAGGAAACATCCTCTCCACACCCACTCTATCTGTGTCCTCTGGTCCTAGACTCCCCCACTATAGGAAACATCCTCTCCACATCCACTCTATCTGTGCCCTCTGGTCCTAGACTCCCCCACTATAGGAAACATCCTCTCCACACCCACTCTATCTGTGTCCTCTGGTCCTAGACTCCCCCACTACAGGAAACATCCTCTCTACATCCACTCTATCTAGGCCTTTAAATATTCGAGAAATTTCAGTGAGATCTCCACCACATCATTCTTCTGGACTCCCGTGGGTACGGGCCCAGAGCCATCACACACTCCTCATACATTATCCTTTTCAGCTGGAGTTCAACCCAGATAAGTGTGAAGTGGTGCATTTTGGTAGGTCAAATATGATGGCAGAATATAGTATTAATGGTAAGACTCTCGGCAGTGTGGAGGATCAGAGGAATCTTGGGGTCTGAGTCCATAGGACACTCAAAGCTGCTGTGCAGGTTGACTCTGTGGTTAAGAAAGCATACAGTGTATTGGCCTTCATCAATCGTGGGATTGAATTCAAGAGGGGAGAGGTAATGTTGCAGCTATATAGGACCCGAGTCAGACCCCACTTGGAGTATTGTGCTCAGTTCTGGTCGCCTCACTACAGGAAGGATGTGGAAACCACAGAAAGGGTGCAGAGGAGATTTACAAGGATGTTGCCTGGATTGGGAAGCATGCCTTATGAGAATAGGTTGAGTGAACTGGGCCTTTTCTCCTTGGAGCGACGGAGGATGAGAAGTGACCTGATAGAGGTGTATAAGATGATGAGAGGCATTGATCGTGTGGATAGTCGGAGGCTTTTCCCCAGGGCTGAAATGGCTAGCACGAGAGGGCACAGTTTTAAGGTGCTTGGAAGTAGGTACAGAGGAGATGTCAGGGGTAAGTTTTTTACGCAGAGAGTGGTGAGTGTGTGGAATGGGCTGCCGGTGACGGTGATGGAGGTGGATACGATAGGGTCTTTCAAGGGACCCTGGACAGGTACATGGAGCTTAGAAAAATAGAGGGCTATGGGTAACCCTAGTAATTTCTAAAGTAAGTTCATGTTCGGCACAGCATTGTGGGCCGAAGGGCCTGTATTGTGCTGTAGGTTGTCTATGTTTCTGTGTTTCATTCATAAGATCAGATGCCGTGACCTTGAAAATGAGTCCGTAGGTTGTGGAGTCAGTTCAAGTGACTGAAGTTACCCACGCCAGCTCAGGGGCCTGGTGGTTGAGGGACAATAGCTGTTTTCGAACCAGGTGGTGCAGGACGCTCGAGTATTAGGAAGCTTCCGACAGGAACAGGCCACTCGGCCCAACAGAGCTTGCCAAATTCCTATCCACAATCCCGTGATGAAATAACCATCGAGTTTAGACTTAAAAGTCTCTCGGGTGCTATTCACAACTACACAACTAGGTCGTTGGTTCCACGTGTCTACAACTCGCTGTGCAAAGAAACGCTTCCTGATGATAGTCAGAAATCTCCCCTTAACCAGCCTCTGGCTATGGCACTGTGTCCTCGCTGATGGGTTAATTTTGAAGCAGCAGTTGGCATACATCCTACTTATACTCGTAATGATTTTGAAACACTTCTCTCATGTCTCCTCTCATTCTACGTCTGTTTAGGCTGATAAGATTTAATTCCTTCAACCTTTCTTCTTAGCTCTCACCCTGCAGACCCAGAATGAGTCTGGTCGCCCTGCTGTGGACTCTGTCCAGTGTCTCCACATCCCTCACGAATTATGGAGACCAAAATGGTATACAGTCCTGAAGGCGTAGTCTGACACAGCTTAAGGAGAACGTCTATAAACTTGAGCTCCACTGAGTGCATAATTTATCTCAACATTCTGTCAGCCTTCCTAATCGCTTCTGTGCATTGTCTGGACATTGATAGTGGTGAGTATACCAGGACGCCCAAACCCTTCTCATACAGTCAACTTTCTAACTCAAGAACCCCTCATTGTATATTTATATCTAAAATTTCTACTTCCTACATGTTACGTTTTACATTTACTTCTTTCAAATTTCATCTGCCATTGATCTGTCCACATCTGGATTTTGTTTAGATCTAGCTGTATTGAATGAATGTTACCCGCCCGTCCCCCTAATTTTGAGTCGTCAGCAAACTTCACTAGTTTAATAAAGCTCTTGTACCTCCTGCCTGATGGCAGTAGTGAGAAGAGAAAAAAATTCTGTCCACCTTCACCTCACAGTGCCGATAAAAAGAATTCGTCCCCCCCCCCCACGGGAAGTTTTCATGTTTTATTGTTTTACGACATTGAATCGCAGTGGAATTAATTTGGCTTTTTTGACACTGATCAACAGAAAAAGACTCTCTTGTGTCGAAGTGAAAACAGATCTTTGTGGAGTGATCTGAATTAATTATAAATATAAAACACAAAATATTTGATTACATAATTACTCACCCCCTTCAAGTCCGTGTTTAGTAGATGCACCTTTGGCAGCAATTGCAACCTTGACTCTGTGTGGATAGGTCTCTATCAGCTTTGCACATCTGGACACTGCAACTTCCCCCATTCTTCTTTACAAAACTGCTCAAGTTCTGTCAGATTGCATGGGGATCCTGAGTGAACAGCCCTTTTTAACTCCAGCCTCAAATTCTCAATTGGATTGAGGTTTTCACTCTGACTTGGCAATTTCTTAGTTCTTTTCAATAACCTTTTGGCGGACTTGCTTGGAGTGTCCTTTTGTCTTCAAGGTGTAGTTTTTGCCGGGATACTGACTCACCAGCAGTTGGACCTTCCAGATACAGGTGTATTTTTATTACAGTCAATTCAAACACCTTGACCGCACACAGGTGATCTCCATTTAACTGAAACTAATTGGCTACACCAGTGATGATCTGGCGTGTCACAGTAAAGGGTGAGAATACTTATGCAATCAATTATTTTGTGTTTTATATTTGTAATTCATTTAGTTTACTTTGTAGTCTTCACGTTGGCGAAGGGTCTCAGCCTGAAATGTCGACTGCACCTCTTCCTAGAGATGCTGCCTGGCCTGCTGCGTTCACCAGCAACTTTGATGTGTGTTGCCCAAATTAAATCCACTGTGATTCAATGTTGTAAAACAATAAAACATGAAAACTTCTAGTGGGGGTCAATACTTTTCATAGGCACGGTACGTGTGTCTTTCACCTATCCACTCAGTCATCTATGTTCCATTGCAGGGTGGCAACGTCCTCCTGACAACTTGCCAATCCCTTTCGAGAGCATCCTGAGCAGCTGCATCACGGCCTCGTTCGGGAATTGCACCGTCTCGGATCGCAAGACCCTGCAGCGGATAGTGAGGTCAGCTGAGAAGATCATCGGGGTCTCTCCTCCCACCATCACAGACAGTTACACCACATGCTGCATCCGCAAAGCAAACAGCATTATGGAGGACCCCACTCACTCCTCATATAAACTCCTCTCCCTCCTGCCATCTGGCAAAAGGTACCGAAGCATTCGAGCTGTCACGACCAGACTATGTAACAGTTTCTTCCCCCAAGTTATCAGACTCCTCAATACCCAGAGACTAGACTGACATCTACATCATTTATTATTATATTATAATTTGTCCTCTACTGTGTCGATTGTCTTGTTTATTATTTATTGTACTGCCCTGCACTGTTTTGTGCACTTTATGTAGTCCTGTGCAGGTCTGTAGTCTAGTGTAGTTTTTGTGTTGTCTTACGTAGTCTAGTGTAGCCTTGTGTTGTCTCGCTTAGTCTAGTGTAGTTTTGTGTTGTTTCATGGCGGCGTGACGCAGCTCGCAGTGGCCCCTCCGGTGGTGATGTCTGTTATCTGTGAAGTAGGGTGCCGTGCACAATCCTGATTTGATGGAGACGGACGTGAGATCACGGAGGAACATCTGGTGAAACTTCTGAAATGCCCGCTTCGCTGCCGCTGCTACTGTGTGGTCGAGAATCTCCGGAGGGGAAGGTCCCGAGTCCTCGGCTTTGCTTGTTGCCAGGGCCGGGGTCGAAGCGCTCGGCAGAGATGGTGCTCGGTGCTCGGTGTCAGAGGGCTGGTCAGAGGCTCGAAGTTTTCGGACGGACTCAGAGTCGGCTGCGGTCGGGTGCTTCCAATGCAGCGGCAAGTTGGCGGTGCTTGGAGGTTCATGGCAGGGAGAGTTTCTCCCTTCAACCATCTGCGTGAGATGTTGGGGCTATCGGGACTTTGAGACTTTTTTTTTACCGTGCCCATGGTCTGTTCTTATCAAATTGTGGTATTGCTTTGCACTGTTGTAACTATATGTTATAATTATGTGGTTTGTCCTGTGTTTTCTTGTGATATCACTCTGTAGGAACATTGTATCATTTTTTAATGCATGCATTTCTAAATGACAATAAATGAGGACTGTGTGTCCTCATAATCTAAATTAATCTAATCTAGCAGCAGGGCCCTGGAGGAACGTTGTTTCATTTTTATTGTGTACTGTACCAGCAGCTTATGGTGGAAATGACAATAAAAAGCGACTTGACTTGACTTGACCAATGTGTCGTTGTTTTACGTTGGGTGGGCGCCCTGGAGTGCGTTCGTCTACAATAGGACACCACCCAGATGGTCAGCCCAGGGTGGGGGACCTCTGCTCAAATTTCACCCCCCCCTCACTCCCCAAACTCTGCTGGTGGTTAGCATTGCCGAAGCGATTTCCGAACTCCAAACCAACTAGACACACCCCAGAATCCGGCACAACGGGCAATCTGCAGGGAGGACTCAACAGGTTGAGGGGCATCTGTGGAGGACAGCTATAATCACGTTTAATGTCACTGACCCACATGACGTGAAATATGTTCTTTTGAAGCTGCAGTACAGTGCAAAGATATAAAAATACTATAAAATACACAATAGATAAATATTGAATTCATTTGACTTTATGACTTACATCCTTCAAATACATGAGGAGTAAAAATCTTTACATTACTTCTCCGTCTAAATGTGCCATGTGCAATTTATAGTAATTTATAATAAATAGTTTGTACAACAGGACAGTCAATATAACATAGAAATACAGTTGTGTCAGCGTGAATTAATCAGTCTGATGGCCTGGTGGAAGAAGCTGTCCCAGAGCCTGTTGGTCCTGGCTTTTATGCTGCGGTATTGTTTCCCGGACGGTAGCAGCTGGAACAGTTTGTGATTGGGGTGACTCGGGTCCCCAGTGATCCTTCGGGCTCTTTTCTCACACCTGTCTCTGTAAGTGTCCTGAACAGAGGGAAGTTCACATCTACAGATGCGCTGGGCAGTCCACACCACTCTCTGCAGAGTCCTGCGATTGAGGGAGGTACAGTTCCTGTACCAGGCCAGTGACACAGCCAGTCAGAATGCTCTCAGTTGTGCCCTGTAGAAAGTTCTTAGTCAGGCAGCATCTATGGAGAGGAATAAACACAAGAGATTCTGCAGACGCTGGAAATCCAGAGCAACACACACACACACACACACAAAATACTGGCGGAACTCAGCAGGCCAGGCAGCATCTATGGAGAGGAATAAACAGTCAATGTTTTGCCCCGTTGAGTTCCTCCAGCATTTTGTCTGTGCTGCTTAAACAGTTAAGTTTTCCAGCATGTAACAAACTCAGACTTAATGAACAGATTTCTGTGCCAAAAATTATAAGTGTGTATAAAAGATCAGTCAGGAAATTAATTCCTTGATTAGTTTGAATGTTCAAATGATTTTTTTTTAATTAGAGAGATAAGGACTTGGCCTCTTTGTTAAAAACAGGGGGGAGGGGTGCATATTATCAAAACTGGCTGTATTTAAATTCGAACATGTGGAAGAATTTAATAAAATCCACAATAGTCAAGGTTAAAATGGAGCTAATTTGGAGTAAAATTATCTAAAAGTTATGTCACACACACAAAAAATGCTGGAGAACGCAGCAGGCCAGGCAGCATCTATAGGAAGAGGTACAGTCGACGTTTCGGGCCCAGACCCTATAGATGCTGCCTGGCCTGCTGCGTTCACCAGCATTTTTTGCACGTGCTGCTTGAATTTCCAGCATCAGCAGATTTCCTCGTGTTTCCATAAGAGTTATGTCATTGGGGTTAAACACCCACTGGCCACTCTATGAGGTATGCCTGCTCATTAATGCAAATATCTCATCAGCCAATCATGCGGCAGCGACGCGATACATTAAAGCACGCCGACACGGTCAAGAGGCTCAGTTGTTGTTTTACACCAAACATCGGAATAGGGGAAGAAATGTGATCGAAGTGACTTTGATCGTGGAATGACTGTTGGAGTCAGACAGGGGGAGGGGGGACGGGCCTGAGTATCTGAGAAAGTGCTGACCTCTTGGGATTTTCACGCACAGCAGTCTCCAGACTTTACAGAGAATGGTGTGAAAAAAGCATAGAATGTCCAGTGAGTGGTAGCTCTGTGGGAGAAAACCCCTTGTTAATGAGAGTGGTAAGAGGAGGATGGCCAGACTAGTTCAAGCTGGCAGAAAGTTCAGGTTGGATTATCATTCAACCACGCAAAGGGCGATCATGTTTGCTGTTGTGTGCTGGGGCAGCAGGCTGCGGGTAGCAGACACCACCAGAATCAACAAACTCATTCGTAAGGCCAGTGATGTTGTGGGGATGGAACTGGACTCTCTGGCGGTGGTGTCTGAAAAGAGGATGCTGTCTAAGTTGCATACCATCTTGGTCAATGTCTCCCATCCACTACATAATGTACTGGTTGGGCACAGGAGTACATTCAGCCAGAGACTTATCCCACCGAGATGCAACACAGAGCGTCATAGGAAGTCATTCCTGCCTGTGGCCATCAAACTTTACAACTCCTCCCTTGGAGGGTCAGGCACCCTGAGCCAATAGGCTGGTCTTGGACTTATTTCTATCTGGCATAATTCACATATTATTAATTAATTATTTAAAGTTTTATATTGTTATATTTATACTCTATTCTTGGTCGGTGCAACTGTAATGAAACCCAGTTTTCCTCAGGATCAATAAACTATGTCTCTCTACCTATCACACGAATACCCATGAGTAACGAGACAATGTTACTGCGGGGCCAAGGTCCAAAATGCAGTACCAACAGTCACACACAGCACAAGGCACAGATAGCGCACATATGATAGCAAACAGGTATAAGATATCGGCCAAGTACAGTTACACAAAACAAATACAGTCCAGCTCCCTGAGTTCGTGAATGTTGCAGCAGTCCGCAGCCGAACACAACACGGCTTGTCTTCTGCCGAGCAAGCACAGTGGGGTGGGGTTGAGGGTGGTGGGGGGGGAAGCTAACTCCAGCTTGGATGCCGCACCACTCGTGGAGTGTACCGACTCTGACGCCTCTCTCCCGGGTGTCTGCACGTAGGTGACAGCAAATGCCGAAGCCTTGCAAGTCTGCCCCCACACCCCCCCGACCACCGCCAATCCCTCAGAGAATCGCGCTTGTCGCATTACGGGCGGGCGACGGTAACTCAAGCAACCAGGCGTTACGACAGGAGTGTGCAGGACAGCATCTCCGGACGCACAACAGGTCCGACCTTGAAGCGGATATACCACAGCAGCAGAAGACCTCGAATATAAACTCAGTGGCCCACTTTATTAAGTGCGGGCGGTACCGGTTGCGGAGTGAACGCTGCGTGATTCTCGTGCGTTGCAAAGGTCTCCCTGATGGTGCCACTTTGATTCACATCTCAGAGCGACCTCCTCCCGCAATTACAGGACCTTCCCATTCCTTCAGAGCCTCACCTCCCCGCTGTCTCACAGCAAGCGGACGGAATTAAGGCCGATTAGTGTAGAATTCGGCTCAGTGTAATACTGCGAAGTTGTCCGCTGTGGGGACTCACCAAATAACTTCAACACACCTTAACGGTAGATGCTCGGTGGTGGGGGTGAGGAAATCATTTGAATCTGCTCAGTCCTTTGAATTCGTTCGAGAAAGGACGCACTTTTTTTTTCAACATCTTTCAGTGGTTCAGTGTTTCAAATTAATATCAGAGAATGTATACAGCACACAGCCTGAAATTCTCACTCTCCACAGACATCCACAAAACAGCACACAACGTGAAATTCTCACTCTTTGCAGACATTCACGAAACTTTATACTTTATTGTCGCCAAACAATTAATACTAGAACATCCAATCATCACAGCGATATTTGATTCTGCACTCCGGCTCCCTTGATTACAAATGGATAGTAAATATTAAAAATTTAAATTATGAATCATAAATAGAAAATAGAAAAATGGAAAGTCAGGTAGTGCAAAAAAACCGAGAGGCAGGTCTGGATATTTGGAGGGTACGGCCCAGATCCGGGTCAGGATCCGTTCAGCAGTCTTATCACAGTTGGAAAGAAGCTGTTCCCAAATCTGGCCGTACGAGTCTTCAAGCTCCTGAGCCTTCTCCCGGAGGGAAGAGGGATGAAAAGTGTGTTGGCTGGGTTGGTCGTGTCCTTGATTATCCTGGCAGCACTGCTCCGACAGCGTGCGGTGTAAAGTGAGTCCACGGACGGAAGATTGGTTTGTGTGATGTGCTGCGCCGTGTTCACAATCTTCTGCAACTTCTTCCAGTCTTGGACAGGACAACTTCCATACCAGGTTGTGATGCACCCTAGAAGAATGTTTTCTACGGTGCAGCTATAAAAATTAGTGAGGGTTTTAGGGGACAGGCCAAATTTCTTCAGTTTTCTCAGGAAGTAAAGGCGCTGGTGGTCTTCTTGGCAGTGAACTCTGCTTGGGTGGACCAAGTCAGGTTATTTGTGATATTGACCCCGAGGAACTTAAAGCTTTTGACCTGTTCCACTTGCGCACCACCGATGTAAATTGGGTCGTGTGGTCCGCTACTCCTTCTGAAGTCAACAACCAATTCCTTCATCTTGCTGACGTTGAGGGATAGATTATTGTCTTTGCACCATGCCACCAGGTTCTTAATTTCCTCTCTGTACTCAAACTCACCATTACCCGAGATACGGCCTACAATTGTTGTGTCATCTGCAAACTTATGTATTAAAACTTATATAAACAGCATATAACCTGAAATTCTCACTCTCTGCAGACACCCACAAAGCTGCATCCAACCTGAAACTCTCACTCTCTGCAGACAGCCACGAAACAGAAGAAAGCCCCAAAGAGTGAATGGCAGAAATGCGTTTGAAAACCCCCTCCCCAAAGCCAACTCTCCCTCTCCCGTGCAGTAGCTGCAGCAAAAAATTAACGCTCCCCTCAATTGTTCCAGAAAGAATCATCCGCCATGCCACCAACTACCTTGAAGCCAGCAATAACCAAGGCCACAAAGAGCTCATGATCTTTTTCCATCAGGAATTACAGAGCATAACCGAGCACTTTGCCATGTGTCAGTTCACTCTTTCTCTCTCACTAAACAAGAAAGAAAGAGGTGAACACGAGGAATTCTGCAGATGCTGGAAATTCAAACAACGCACACCCAAAACGCTGGTGGAGCGCAGCAGGCCAGGCAGCATCTATAGGGGGAGGTACAGTCGACGTTTCGGGCTGAGACCCTTCATCAGGACTAACTGAAAGAAGAGATAGTAAGAGATTTGAAAGTGGGAGGGGGAGGGGGAGATCCAAAATGATAGGAGAAGACAGGAGGGGGAGGGATGGAGCCAAGAGCTGGACAGGTGATTGGCAAAAGGGATACGAGGCTGGAGAAGGCAGAGGATCATGGGCCGGGAGGCCGAGGGAGGGAGAAAGGGGGAGGGGAGCACCAAAGGAAGATATAGTGAGAGGGACAGAGGGTGAAAAAAGAGAGAGAAAGAAAGGGGAAAAAAATAAATAAATGAATAAGGGATGGGGTGAGAAGGGGAGGTGAGGCATTAACGGAAGTTTGAGAAGTCAATGTTCATGCCATCAGGTTGGAGGCTACCCAGGCGGAATATACGGTGTTGTTCCTCCAACCTGAGTGTGGCTTCATCTTTACAGTAGAGGAGGCCGTGGATAGACATATCAGAATGGGAATGGGATGTGGAATTAAAATGTGTGGCCACTGGGAGATCCTGCTTTCTCTGGCGGACAGAGCATAGGTGTTCAGCGAAACGGTCTCCCAGCCTGCGTCAGGTCTCGCCAGTATATAGAAGGCCACATCGGGAGCACCGGACGCAGTATGTCACCCCAGCCGACTCACAGGTGAAGTGTTGCCTCAGCTGGAAGGACTGTCTGGGGCCCTGAGTTGTGGGTCGCCTCACCTAGAAGGAAGAAAGAGGTGAACCCCCCCTCCCCTTCCACAGCGAGAGAGGAGACCAACAAAGAGCTTGCTGTTTCAATGCTATGGTCTACAGCGTCGCTTTTACCCTGAGCTCCCCTGACTCAAGAACTCTCTCTCTCCCTCGTCAACAAGAAGTGCCCAAGCTGCCCCGATCTCCCGACGTCCCGCGAGGCTGCAGTTGGCGACGCAGGTGAAGCAGCCACGGCCCCCGAAGGCGTGCGTCTTCCGGGAGGCTCCTGGAGGTATCAAGAACGGCCGGTCGGCGGGCTCCGGGAGCCGGAACCCACTGCCGTGAAGACCGCAGTTTCACCGCGGCCCTAGATCACGGGCTCGGAGGGAAAGAAAAGGGACATCAGAGAGAGGAATCTAACGAGCGCGAAGAAGTCGGTCTCTGGCGCCACCTTTGGTGGGAGGTATTACTTTTTGAATGTTATGCAAGGAATCTGAAGAAGTCTTGGCCCGAAATGTCGATGACTGTATATTCCTCTCCATAGATGCTGCCTGACCTACTGAGTTCCTCCAGCAAATTGTGTGTGTGTGTGTGTGTGTGTGTGTGTTGCTGTGGATTTCCAGCATCTGCAGAATCTCTTGTGTTTCACAATCAGGTGAAATATCATCTGCATTTGTCAGGAAATTTGTTGTTTTGCGGCAGAAATGTGAAAAAACTACAAAACACAATATGAAATATAGATTAAAACATTAAATAAACAGTGCACAAAGACAGCAAAAACAAATAATCAGGTAGTGTTCACGGTTCAATGTCCAGTCAGAAATCGGATGGTGGAGGGGAAGAAGCTGTTCCTGAATCGCTGAGTGTGTGTCTTCAGGCTCCTGTACCCCCTCCCTGATGGTCACAATGAGAAGAGGACATGTCCTGGGTGATGGGGTCAGTAATAATGGATGTATCTCCTGTACCCCCTCCCTGATGGTCACAATGAGACGAGGACATGTCCTGGGTGATGGGGGTCAGTAATGATGGATGTATCTCCATTACCCCCTCCCTGATGGTCACAATGAGAAGAGGGCACATCCTGGGTGATGGTGAGACAGTGAGGTTGTGTTCATTGGTTCATTATCCATTCAGAAATCAGATATCAGAGGGGAAGAAGCTGTTCCTGAATCGTTGTGTGTGTGTCTTCAGGCTCCTGTACCTCCTCCCTGATGGTAGCAATGAGAGGAGGGCACGTTCTGGGTGACGGGGGGCCTTCACGATGGACACCCCATTTTTGAGACATCACCTTTTGAAGATGTCCTGGATGCTGGGGAGGCCTGCTCCCATGGAGGAGCTGGCTGAGTTTACGACTTCCTGCATCTTTTCCCGATCATGCGCGGTGTCAACCCCGCCTCCCCCTCCCCCGACCACAACGACCAGACAGCGATGCTCTCTGTAAACCTGTGGGAATTTGCAACTCTCTTTGCGCACAATCCAAGTCTCCTCAAACCCCTAATGAAGTACAGCTGCTGCCTTCGCAACTGCATCCAGGAGAGATCTTCGGAGAGGTTGACACCCAGGAACTTCAAACCGCACACTCTTTCCGCTCCAGCACCCAGGACATACCCTCTTCTCACTGTGACCATCAGGGAGGGGGTACAGGAGATACATCCATCATTACTGACTCCATCACCCAGGACATGCCCTCTTCTCACTGTGACCATCAGGGAGGGGGTAATGGAGATACATCCATCATTACTGACTCTCATCACCCAGGACATGTCCTCCTCTCATTGTGACCATCAGGGAGGAGGTGCAAGAGATACATCCATCATTACTGACCCCCATCACCCAGGACATGTCCTCTTTTCATTGTGACCATCAGGGAGGAGGTAATGGAGATACATCCATCATTACTGACCCCCATCACCCAGGACATGTCCTCTTCTCATTGTGACCATCAGGGAGGAGGTACAAGAGATACATCCATCATTACTGACCCCCATCACCCAGGACATGTCCTCTTCTCATTGTTACTATCAGGGAGGAGGTACAGGAGATACATCCATCATTACTGACCCCCATCACCCAGGACATGCCCTCTTCTCATTGTGACCATCCGGGAGGGGGTACAGGAGATACATCCATCATTACTGACCCCCATCACCCAGGACATGTCCTCTTCTCATTGTGACTATCAGGGAGGGGTACAGGAGATACATCCATCATTACTGACCCTCATCGCCCAGGACATGCCCTCTTCTCATTGTGACTATCAGGGAGGGGGTAATGGAGATACATCCATCATTACTGACCCCAATCACCCAGGACATGTCCTCTTCTCATTGTGACCATCAGGGAGGGGTACAGGAGATACATCCATCATTACTGACCCTCATCAC
Organism: Mobula birostris; assembly: GCF_030028105.1. NCBI lineage: Eukaryota > Metazoa > Chordata > Chondrichthyes > Myliobatiformes > Myliobatidae > Mobula > Mobula birostris. The sequence continues at coordinate 48,828,170 of NC_092389.1, read as the reverse complement.
CCAGGACATGTCCTCTTCTCAGTGTTATCATCAGGGAGGAGGTACAGGAGATACATCCATCATTACTGACCCCCATCACCCAGGACATGTCCTCTTCTCATTGTGACCATCAGGGAAGAGGTGCAGGAGATACATCCATCATTACTGACCCCCATCACCCAGGACATGTCCTCTTCTCATTGTGACCATCAGGGAGGAGGTACAGGAGATACATCCATCATTACTGACCTCATTACCCAGGACATGTCCTCTTCTCATTGTGACCATCAGGGAGGAGGTACAGGAGCCTGAAGACACACACCCAGCGATTCAGGAACAGCTTCTTCCCCTCTGCCATCCGATTTCTGAATGGACATTGAACCCAAGAACACTACCTCACTTTTTAAATATATATTATCTCTGCTTTTGTGTGGTTGCGTGGCCAAGCGGTTAAGGCTTTGGACTAGCGACCTGAAGGTCGTGAGTTCGAGCCCCAGCCGAGGCAGCGTGTTGTGTCCTTGAGCAAGGCACTTAACCACACATTGCTCTGCGACGACACTGGTGCCAAGCTGTATGGGTCCTATTGCCCTTCCCTTGGACAACACCGGTGTCGTGGAGAGGGGAGACTTGCAGCATGGGCAACTGCCGGTCTTCCATACAACCTTGCCCAGGCCTGTGCCCTGGAGAGTGAAGACTTTCCAGGCGCAGATCCATGGTCACACAAGACTAACGGACGCCTTTATTTATTTATCTCTGTTTTTGCACAATTTTTAATCTATTCAATCGACGTGTACTGTAATTGATTTGCTTATTTATTTATCATTATTATTTTATTTTGTTTTTTTTTTCTTCTATGTTATGTCAAGTCAAGTCAAGTCACTTTTTATTGTCATTTTGACCATAACTGCTGGTACAGTGCACAGTAAAAATGAGACAACGTTTTTCAGGACCCTGGTGCTACATGAAACAATACAAAAACTACACTGAACTACGTAAAACAACACAAAACTACACTAGACTACAGACCTACCCAGGACTGCATAAAGTGCACAAACCAGTGCAGGCATTACAGTAAATAATAAACAAGACAATAGGCACAGTAGAGGGCAGTAGGATGGTGTCAGTCCAGGCTCTGGGTATTGAGGAGTCTGATGGCTTGGGGGAAGAAACTGTTGCACAGTCTGGTTGTGACAGCCAGAATGCTTCGGTGCCGTTTATATGACGGGTGTGTGGGGTCCTTCATAATGCTGTTTGCTTTGCGGATGCAGCGTGTGGTGTAACTATCTGTGATGGCGGGAGGAGAGACCCTGATGATCTTCTCAGCTGACCTCACTATCCGCTGCAGGGTCTTGCGATCCAAGACGGTGCAATTTCCGAACAGGCCGTGATGCAGCTGCTCAGGATGCTCTCAATACAACCTCTGTAAAATGTGGTGAGGATGGGGGGGGTGGGAGATGGACTTTTCTCAGCCTTCGCAGAATGTAGAGACGCCGCTGGGCTTTCTTGGCTGTGGAGCTGGTGTTGAGGGACCAGGTGAGATTCTCCGCCAGGTGAACACCAAGAAATTTGGTGTATTGAACTGCTGCTGCTAAGTCTAACAAATTTCACGTCACATGCCGGCCATAATAAACCTGATTCTGATTCTGTCGAGAACTGCTGCGACTTCCCCTTCCCAAAGTCCATAATCAACTCCTGGTCTTGGTGACGTTGACTGCAAAGGTTGGTGTTGCCAGTCCACTCAACCAGCTGGTCTATCCCTCTCCAGCACATCTCCTTGTCACCATCTGAAACCCTACCAGTGGTAGAAATCACCAAATCAGATCAACACATCTTCGCTGTACATGCTCAGGTAGGGAGGGGCCGGGGGGAGGTGAAGAAATGGTTTGAAACTATTCAATTTCTTGATTTCTTTTGAGAAAAAAAAAAGAATGTACCTTTGTCATTGACATTCTTAGGAATTATTCCATGAATGTTATGTAAAGAATACTCAAGAGTAAAATAATCACACAATCTTGTTTGTGTGGCAGCTATGGTTCTGAATGTAATAGATTCCAACTAACAAGGTAATTACTAACCCAGCAGGCATACCTTCATCCCTGCTCTGAAAGAATATCTATTTATTTCCTGGGCCTATTAGGTCTTTATCATCCAACAATCCAACCGCGTTTTCCAAATGCTTATTAAGTTGTTTTCCCTCCAAGACGTTGATCTTTTCTCAATTTTTTGCCAACAATTCTCAGCTGCGGGGAAGTGGTGTGGAGCTGGTTCAGCAATGCTCTTCTGAGTTTCATGATATCCCCGCTAAGCCCAGCGTCCCGGCACCTCGGCCGCTACGGAATTTGAGAACTGGGCTCCGTTCTGAAGCGTTCAGAACTGGGCCAGATTTGGGATCAGCTTCTTTCCAACTGTGATAAGACTGCTGAATGGATCCTGACCCGGATCTGGGCCGTACCCTCCAAAGATCCGGACCTGCATCTCAGTTTTTTTGCACTACTTTACTTCCCATTTTTCTATTTTCTATTTATGATTTATAATTTAAATTTTTAATATTTACTATTGATTTGTACTCCAGGGAGCGGGAAGCGCAGAATCAAATATCGCTGTGATGATTGTACGCTCTAGTATCAATTGTTTGGCGACAATAAAGTTTAAAGTATAACGTTTAAGAGACTGCACGGTGGTAAGATTTTCATTATAGTAGGAGCATTTCATGGCTGTGATTCCTCTGCTCGCCAGAGTTTAGGAGAATGACTTGGTGGGACCTCATTGAAACCTCTCAGCGGCGATCACCTGGGTGTGGAGGAACGGCCTCAGGGGCCCACGCAACGTGAGACAACAGCACACTGGTACAAAAATGGCCGGGTGGGCAAGTTGTCAGGAGAGTACCGCAGCCCTGCGGTGGAGTTGAGCGAGTCGTCAAAAGCACGGGTGGGAGATTTCGCTTCTACCTTTCTTTTCTGTCCCTGCTTTTCGGGGGGGGGGGTCACAAGTTTTGAGGCGGGTGAGCAGGACGCTTTTACGGCTTGGGGCGTTGGAGTTCGAAGGTCAGTTCTGGTGTCCTCCCGCAGGAAGTCTGTACGTCCTTCCCGCGCGTGTGACCGCGAGGGCTTCCTCCGGGTGCTCCGGTTTCCTCCCACAGTCCAAAGACGCGCCGGCCGGTAGGGGAACTGATCATTGTAAATTGTCCCGCGATTAGGCTTGCGTTAGATTGGGGGGGTGGGTTGCTGAGTGGGGTGGCTCGGTGGGGCGGAACGGCCTCTGCCACGATGTTTCTCTGAATCCCTAAATTTTAAAAAAACAGGTAACGTCCTGGTTCACATCTTTCCTGTTATGCTGTAGGTATTTCATTTGGCAGTTCTGTGAGAGCTGCTTGTTCTGCTTTCAGCCTGTTCGGGTTACCGTTGAAGATGAGGGACGATGTGGAAGGTGCGCCGTCCAATTAGCGGGAGGTTTTTCTCAGTGAGGGAGAATAAGGTTGGTCCTGGGGTTTTTGTTCGGGGGGGAGGGATGAAGAGAGAAGACCCTGGGGAGAACCGGTCGCAGCATATGATCCGGTGGGAGACCTGTTTGTCCGAGATGGACTGCGAGCGACGTTCGGAAGGTGGTGTGTGTGTGTTTTCACATTGACCGAGGGCCCGGCGTGTGAGTGACAGAGAAGTTCAAGATAAGCTCCCAACTTGTGCACGTTTGACTGTTTAATTAGAATGGGCCCTTTTCTTTTTGTTATTCTGCACTAACCTTTCAGTTAAGATTCATAAATATAATTCCTTTAATCGTATGCAGTGTGCTGTCTGTTATTTTGTGGCATTAATCTGTAACAGGGTAGTGAATGACACAGCACCCACACAAACCGGGAGTTTGGGGCGGGATCGAGTGCATTAGGTCGAGTCCTCCCTCGACTTCCGCAGCTGAGGAAACCGGGGGGTTTCAAGCAGTAAAAAAGCAATGAATGGAGCCGCTGCCTAGGAAACAGCTGGGAGCTAGGACGTGGAGGCAAGTGTGGGCCCTGCTGCTGGTGTGAGTAGGCTGCCGTATTGGCCAGGAACCGGGGACGTGGCCACGGGAAGGGATTAGTGAAGGAAGGCAACGCGCCAGCCCGGAGACAAACACCAGCCCTTTCTGCCTCGGCTAGGATGGGAATTCTGATCACTCAACCCCGCCGCTGGCAGCCTGCCTGGCGCCCAGGTAAGCATCTTGAAATTGCAAAACGTTTGAACCTCAGTGTGAGAGCTTTGAGCCCGTTGAATTCTGCTGGCTCCTGCTACCTCCATTTCACTCACCCAGTACTTCCCCTGACCCGCCGGCAGATTATCTTCCCTGAGACTCAGAGCCACAGAATATTATCACTGAAATACATCGCGAAGTTTACTTTGTGGCATCAGTACTGTGCAATATATAATTACATTTTGAAAACGTAGACCACAGTACGTGTGCTTGCAACACTGTGTGTCTGACAGAGTGATCAGCAGCACTGGGGCTCCACAGGGGACTGTCTCTTCACCATTTACACCTCGGACTTCAACTACTGCACAGAGTCTTGTCATCTTCAGAAGTTTTCGGATGACTCTGCCATAGTTGGATGCATCAGCAAGGGAGATGAGGCTGAGTACAGGGCTACAGTAGGAAACTTTGTCACATGGTGTGAGCAGAATTAGCTGCAGCTTAATGTGAAAAAGACTAAGGAGCTGGTGGTAGACCTGAGGAGAGCTAAGGTACCGGTGACCCCTGTTTCCATCCAGGAGGTCAGTGTGGACATGGTAGAGGATTACAAATACCCGGGGATACGAATTGACAATAAACTGGACTGGTCAAAGAACACTGAGGCTGTCTACAAGAAGGGTCAGAGCCGTCTCTATTTCCTGAGGAGACTGAGGTCCTTTAACATCTGCCGGACAACGCTGAGGATGTTCTACGAATCTGTGGTGGCCAGTGCGATCATGTTTGCTGTTGTGTGCTGGGGCAGCAGGCTGAGGGTAGCAGACACCAACAGAATCAACAAACTCATTCGTAAGGCCAGTGACGTTGTGGGGATGGAACTGGACTCTCTCACGGTGGTGTCTGAAAAGAGGATGCTGTCTAAGTTGCATGCCATCTTGGACAATGTCTCCCATCCACTACATAACGTACTGGGTGGGCACAGGAGTACATTCAGCCAGAGACTCATTCCACCGAGATGCAACACAGAGCATCATAGGAAGTCATTCCCGTCTGTGGCCATCAAACTTTACAACTCCTCCCTTGGAGGGTCAGACACCCTGTGTCAATAGGCTGGACCTGGACTTATTTCATAATTTACTGGCATAATTTACATATTACTATTTAACTATTTATAGTTCCATTACTATTTGTTATTTATGGTGCAACTGTAATGAAAACCAATTTCCCCCGGGATCAATAAAGTATGACTATGACTATAATTACAGTAAGTAGCTATTTTAAAAATTAATTAAGTAGTACAAAAAGAGTTGAAAAAGTATTAAGTAAATGTCCAGTCAGAAATCTGATGGCGGAGGGGAAGAAGCTGTTCGTTGAGTGTGTGTCTTCAGGCTCCTGTACCTCCTCCCTGATGGTCACAATTCACAATGAGAAGAGGGCATGTCCTGGGTGATGGGGGTCAGTAATGATGGATGTATCTCCATTACCCCCTCCCTGATGGTCACAATGAGAAGAGGGCATGTCCTGGGTGATGGTGAGACAGTGAGGTAGTGTTCATGGTTTCAATGTCCATTCAGAAATCAGATGGCGGAGGGGAAGAAGCTGTTCCTGAATCGTTGATTGTTCAATCCTGTGCAGTGGCCTCCCCTGCCTCCACCCCAACTCCCCCATACCAGACGGTGGTGCAGCCAGTTCGAATGCTCGCCGGAGTCCATCAGTGGCAACCTGTAAGTGTCCTTGGTAATGTGAGCCAGGACCAGGATGGGTGTTTGGAAAGCACTACCGGGGTGGTGGTAGAGGCACTGGGGGCTTTACGAGACCCTTATAGAGGCATATAGATGGTAGAAAAACATATGGGTGGGTGGGAATGAGGGGTGAGATGGATCTTAGAGTTGGTTAAATGGTCGGTACTATCTTGTGCAGTGGTCTCCAACCTCTGGGCTGCAGACCGATACTTTGCCACGAGAATGCAGCAGTCGCCTCTGATCTGGGCCGACATTTACATGCCGGGAGGCACCTAATTCATTGACTTGTTTATCTTGGCTTTTTTCTTAAAGATGTGCTGGGTGCATTCCGGCCACCGCTGTACCAGTGCATTCTTCACGCCAATGTGTCGGTCCGCGGCCCGGAGGTTGGGGACCATTGACCTTGTGGGCTGAGGGGACTGCACTCTGCTGCATTGCTCTGTGTTCTAGGAGACCAAGGTTTCCAGGCCAACCAAGGCAAGGACACTGACCAAATTCTGTTGACGGGGCCCCACGTTCCACGTGACTGTAGGGGGAGGATCCACATATAATGGACTAGGGGCTCCGGAGCTCGCAATCCCATCTTCCCGGCCCTACGCTACTTGCTGAT
>NC_092389.1:48804181-48816681 GCF_030028105.1 Mobula birostris | reverse complement strand
CGCTTCCCCACAGCTCAGCTCATCGGAGTTCGGACTTCAAATTCTGCGCTGCTCCCCCTAAGCAAAGCTGGTCCCCCTCCCCATGCCTCTGTCACCCCCGGGCATGGGCACATTTCCTCGCATTACCTGATTGACACTTGCAGGACCTCGCTGTGCACGGATAGGCAATTTCGAGTTCCGGGTGTCGGTATCTCTGAGGACCCTGTCATGCTCCGGTCCATGAAGTCTGCATTCCAGTTCACAGACCGGTCCGTCGATCCTCATTCCAGGCTTTCCGGTTTCTCCCTTGTCCTGTTGTGTGCCTTAATTAAGGCACATGATTCTCATTTTGGGCTGGCTACATAAACAACTCCTGTGTTCAGCTTCAGTTGCTGGACTGTTCCCTTCCCTTCCCTTCCCTCCCCCTTCCTTTTGAAGCCTCGCCTGCTACCTTTCACCTGAAGCCTCGCCTGCATCCTCGCCTATTCTCGCCGTCAAGTTCTACTGCCGGAGCAAGACCGGAGCCTTGCTGGGTCTAGATAAGGAACTGTCTATCGTTGTTTGGAACTGTCTCTGTGTCCACGCCTTCGCTAGGTAGGTCCGGCTGTTTGCCGCTACCTTGTGTTGGGAACTGTCTCTTTGTGTTCTGTGTATGAGTCCCGGCCCTACGTCCTGCACCCTAGGAGGGGTCCTGATTCTATGTAGAGCCCCGGCCCCAAGTCCTGTTCCCAAGGAGGGGTCCCGGCTCTGTGTCCCATGTTCCTGTCTTCCCAAGACCAAGGCTCTGTGTTCTGCGTTCCTGTCTCCCAAGGCCAAGTCAAGGTTTTGGCGTCTCATCCTGTCCTTATGCCTTGCCCAGCCCAGGAGTCTCTCGTCTAGTCCAAGCCACGTCCAAGTACCTCGTCTAGTACAAGCCAAGGCTTTGTGTTCTCGTCCTGCGCAGGAGTTCCACGTCCAGTCCTGTAGCCACGTCTTGTCCTCGCTTAGATCTGGGATCCGAGCCCGAGCCAAGACCCGGGTTCCGGGTCCCTGTCCAGTCTCTGGCTCGGAGTCCTTGTCCAGGTTTCAAGTTCCTTGTTCCTCGTCCAGGTCCCGCTTTCCTAGCCAAGTCCTAGCCCTAGTCTGTGCCCTGTCCCGTCCCTAACTCTAGTCCCGACCTGTTCCTAGTACTCCAGTGTCTGTGTCTTGCATTTGGGTCCGCTCCCAGCGCACCCCGTTACGACAGACCCACCGTGTTGGGTGCGGCTCAGACAGCGGCCGGATTTAATTGGGAGTTTGAGGCGGCTCGGTAGGTCGTCAAAAGACACAGACCGACGCGCCGCGGGAGACCATTCCGACCGGCTGCATCGCCGCCTGGTGTGGTGGGGGGTGGGGCGGAATGGGTGGCGAGGGCTACCGCACAGGATCGAAAGGAGCTGCCGGGAGTTGTAAAGTTGGCCGGCCCCATCATGGGCGCTGCCCTCCGCAGTATCCGGCGCACCTTCGAGTACCGGTGCCTCAGAAAGGGAGTGTCCGTCACTCAGGACCCCCACCACCCAGGACGTGCCCTCTACTCATTGCTACCATCAAGGAGCCTGAAGGCACACACTCAACGATTCAGGAACAGCTTCTTCCCCTCCGCCATCCGATTTCTGAATGGACATTAAACCCTTAAACACTACCTCGCTGTTTTTTTTTTAATTTCTTGGCGGGGGGGGGGGGGTTGCACCTCTTATCTTGCACTATTTAATAAACACATTTATACTTCCTGTAATAGTTTCTTTGTTTACCCGCTACTTATCATGTACCGCGTCCAGCTGCTGCTGCGAAGTTTTAACAGAATCTCTCGACGTACGCCGGCGATGTTCCACCCGACTCTCGGTGCTCGCGTGGGATCTTGCTGCGCGCAATTGGGCTGTCGCCTCTGCCTGCTTTATCACAGTGACTGCCCCTGGGAGCCTCCGAAAAGCCCCTTCAACGCGCGCGGGGGGCGGCCAGGCGAGGCGAGGCGAGTCCCCCGTGTGGTGCGTCTCAGTGGCGTAGGTCCGTGCCTTGAAGTGGCTTCATTAAACTCTTCTCAAAAAGCTGATAGCCCACCGACTTGGATCCTGTCTTCCTTGCGCCTGTGATTTAACTCGCCGCATCTCTGGGTTCCCCGCCGCACCCCATCACGCAAAACTCATAGTCCTTAAGTAGAGTCTCCCTGTGCGTACTCCACGCGCGCTACGATCGTAACTCAGAGGGCGAAATCCATCTCACTTGAGTCTATCTGTCAGGTCCGTGTTTACAGTTCAGGTTTTTTTTAAAAAAAACACCACTACCACCAAATTCCCAGGTGTGAGGAGACGCTGCCGATGTGCGGAGCCCCCTAAATTGCCGGATGTTGTCGAAATTTCGATCGGTTCCACGGTCGCAAAGTTGCGGGAAGTGCGCCTCTACGGTCCGCCGCCTGAATTCGGCGTGGGATCTGCCTCGAGAATCTTGTTTCTCCCCCAAACCCATCCTCCCAGGCACTTCTTGTAGAGCTTTATCTATACCTGATACGAGCTGCGGCTCCGGCAAGACTTGAGACAGTCAGCAAAACCCAATTCTTCTTCTTCCTCGGTTGTCAGTCGATGGAGACGTCGAGTCCTCTAACGGTGAGATCTTAAACCCAATTAACAGGGCAGGCACGGAATAGTCTAGCCCGCCTCTGCAATGCCGTGAGGCACGCTGAGAAATTGCCTTCGGAAGGAAGTGTTCGGCCCCGGGGGTGGCAGAGAATCGCCGGGAGACCAGTACGATGCCAAAAGAGAAAAGTGCGGTGATATACCACCCGGAACAGTTATTACCGCGCAACCATCTTACTAGTGAAACTGCGAAAGGATCCATTTATAGTAACAACCAGCACACCCGTGAGGACCTATTGGCAGACATCCCACCCTGCAAAAACTCATTTCAGGGAGGTAGCACTACCATTTCAGGGAGATAGAACCCCCGCCCGCCGCAACTCCATATTCCACGCCCCCTGCCCCCCGTCGACCTCCAAAGGTGTTTGTAATACTTTGTTTAGTGATTTTGTTTAATCTGTAAACCAAGTTGGGTATATGCAGAAAATTGACATTAAAATATGTACATATATTATATTATCATGTTTATTCTATTACAACTTTAAGCAAGTCTACGGGGTTTGGCCTCATCGCGTAGGACATCAATAGATTATCTCCTTAGCAGCCAGCCAGCTAGTTTAAATGACGTTAGCTACGCTAATGAACGAATGACACCTGTTAAACTCACCTCAACATGTCTTTTACAGTCTTAACCCACCGTGGGCAATAGAAAAGTCACTGTTGCAAACAGTGCAGTGAGCAACACTGCCATTATTTTTGAGGTCGACTGTAAAGCCCACCCACAGAGAAAACTGGTAGGTCCACTTAGCACGAAGAGAGACCAATCAGGATGGTCCCCCTCTCTCCCCATCTCCCTCTCCAAAAAATCGATTTCCGGGATATTGCATATAACTTCCAGGCGTCAGGGAGCTGCCATCAATATGCCGGAGACTCCCGGAACTTCCGGGAGAGGTGGGATGTCTGTATTTGCAGAGGACCTACATGCTAATCAGGCCCTCTGCTGGCCAAGGCCGACCATGGACCTTGCGTCCCACCAGCCTTCGTTTGATAACAGAAGCCGGGGCAGTACGATACGGAGAGCAAGCTGTTGCCCCGTGTAGCAGGCCCTCCCTCTCCACACAGCTCATGGACACAAGGGGACGGCAGAGACCCGATACAGTTTGCTACCAGCAGCGTCGCAGGTGATGCCAGTCAACATCGGACTGTCTCAGGGACTCCAGCTCCGGATTTTTCCCTCAGGGGTTCACTCCCAAAGCCTTCCCCATGAGCGGGTACAGGGGCAAGGCAGCGGAAGTTTGAGATCAGAGTTTTCCTTCTCCCAGATGAGCTGCCAACCACGGCCTGACGAGCCCCATCTGCCCGGAGCGACTGGTTTTAAGGCACAAGTGACCCAACTTTGCCCCTTCTCCTGTCAGTAGAAATGGTTCCACCAGGGTTTAGTGGATAAGCCAGTCGTGAAAGCTGGGAGCTGGACTTGGTTGTCAGAGGCTGTCTGAGGCGCACGCCATTGGGAGCATTTAATAGGTAGTGGGACCTTCTCCCCATTACCCAACTCCCGGCTGTAACAACCCTAAGTAACCATCTACTATAGGACTAACTTAGCAGCAAAACTGCATGTGAAAAGCATCATTTGCGTTAACAGCCAATGCTCCGGGTCACCAGAGGGCACGCATGCTGTATAATACAGCGTCTCATGCCGATGAGAGTAGCTGGTGACGTGTGGGACAACCGGTCGATCGGTTGTCACCCTGGTCAGACGCCCAGGAATGGATCATGTCTGCAGACAGAGTTGGGTACAGCCCCAGTCCATCACAGGCAAAGCCCCTCCCCACCATTGATCACATCTGCAGGGAGCTCTGCCACAAGATAGCAGCATCCACCCTCAAGGACCCTCAGCATCTACCCGAAGGCTGATTTATACCTGTGCGTCAAATGTACGCCGTAGCGGCGCACCTTACGCTGTACTCTACGCAAACCCTACGCCCTAAAGACTGATTTATACTTCTGCGTCAACTTGACGCCGTAGGCACAGCGTAGCCACGAACCCTACGCAGAGCCTACGTGGATCCCTAACCCCGTAGCCTGACGCGCACCTCTCCCAAAATGTAATTGCGCGTCGCGGCGACGCAGACCGCAACAACTGTGATCGGTCCGCTTGGTAGCATCGCATTTCCTCCTACGCTGCAATAGCTTCCCATTGGGTGACTGGAGGCAGGGAAGGAACTCTGGCTGCAATGTTTTCCATGAAGCTTTGCAGACCTCCGAAATTATGGAGGACACTTGTCGCTTTTACGAAAAAAGACACTCTCTTTAAACTTGTTCATCCCGAGAAAGACTACCATGACCATGAAGCCTTGCACGGGCAGGTATGTGCGAGTGTGCAACGTGCCCGAATTGCAGAGCGACGCAGACACACCAACGCACAAGTATAAATGCTCACAATGCGCGTAGGCCACTTGCGTAGGTTACGGCATCGATTTGACGCGGAAGCATAAATCAGCCTTAAGCCGTGCTCTCTTCTCACTGCTGGCGTCGGGCAGGAGGTGCAGAGGCCTGACAATTCCCAGACCATCGGATTCGGGAAACAGCTCTTACCCTGCAACTGTCAGGTTCCGGGACCGGTTGTTTCAAACAGTGGAGGTTCATCGGTTCCTGATCGTCAAGGGTTACGGGAAGAAGACAGGAGAATGGGGTTGGCAGGGACAGTAAACCAGCCTCATTCCTCTCCTATCTCTCAGCGCCTCATGATCTTACAACTTCACTCACCACCCCTCAGGACTGATTCTATGATCTACAGGCATACTTTAGAGAAATCCTTACAACTTGTGTGCTCTGTGTTATTTTTCTACGCACAGCGTGTTGCCTCTTGCAGGTTGATCTTTGTCAGCTTTGTGTCTGTTTACACGAAACTCAGTTGTATTTCTTTTTGCAACAAAGTGAATTTCTGAGTTGTGAATTTACTTTGAAGTTTGACTTTTTTTTTTAAAACTTTGAACAGCCGCATCCAACTTCTAGAAGTTTAGCCCAATGTTGCACGGGGCGACTGCGGAAGACCCAAGTGCAGGACACCGGCACGTCGACTGAGTTGGGGATGCTGGCGTAGACGTGACCGTAGAACAGCAAACCGGAGGAATCTTGACAAGGAGGCGGGATTTACAGGGACTATCATGAAACTAGAGCTGAACTTAGAACAAACGGTTCTAATCGGACAAGTAAAGTAAAGGCATCCGTTAGTCTTGCGAGACCATGGATCCGCGCCTGGAAAGTCTTCACTCTCCAGGGCGCAGGCCTGGGCAAGGTTGTGTGGAAGACTGGCAGTTGCCCATGCTGCAAGTCTCCCCTCTCCACGACACCGATGTTGTCCAAGGGAAGGGCATTAGGACCCATACAACTTGGCACCAGTGTCGTCGCAGAGCAATGTGTGATTAAGTGCCTTGCTCAAGGACACAACGCGTTCCCTCAGCTGGGGCTCGAACTCACCACCTTCAGGTCACTAGTCCAATGCCTTAACCATTTGGCCGAGTGCCCACACAATCGGACAAGAGAACAAAGTATCACGCGAGAATAGACCAACAAACTGGCAACCTGTGATAGTGACGACATTGTACTTATTTCACAGCCTCTGATGCAAACCAAGTGTACTGTAGTTAAATAAGCTAGCAGCAATTGAAAATCTAATGACTGAAATTAGGGCATAATCAGGGAGAAAGGAGCGTTAAAGGGGAACAGCCAAACGGAACCATGACACTGAAGGAACCAGCTCCGGGGATGAGCAGACACCCCGAAGTGAGCAATGGCTCACCCTCTGCTAAAATATCGGTTAGAGCCTCAGCTTCGTAACACTCGGTCAGCTGCGAAGGGCAACCCTTGGCTTTCACATGGCTGGATACCTCACTTTCAAATTCATGTTTGATTATCATTCAACCAGACCGGAATACAACTGGACGAAACAGGGGCCAAGGTACAAAACGTACACAGTACATTCAAACTAGCGAGAGAGAAAAAAACATAGTCACGCAAGAAAAAAAAATCATACATATGTCATTTCAGGAACTTCAGTTCCAAATGTGAAAATGCTTACTTTTATTGTTTGCAAGATTTGGTTTCTTTCTGCACGTTGGGTGTTTGACAGTCTTTTTGAATGGGTTCTGTCGGGTTTCTTCGATTTGTGGCTGCAGATCTCAAGGTTGTGTATAGTATACATACTTTGATAATCCATGTACTTCGCACTTTGAACTTTGAACTAGACTCCAGAGGCAAATATTCTGCAGGAGATTCACAAGAGGTTCTGCAGATGCTGGAAATCCAGAGCAACACACACACACACACACACTCACACTCTCTCTCACACACACACACACACACACACACAAAATGCTGGAGGAACTCAGCAGGCCAGGCAGCATCTGTGGAGAGGAATAAACACAGGAGATTCTGCAAATGCTGGAAATCCAGAGCAACACACAAACTCACACACACACACACACACACACACAATGCTGGAGGAACTCAGCAGGTCAGGCAGCAACTATGGAACATTTCGGGCCAATATCTTTCCAGTCCTGATGAAGATTCTCAGTCCGAAATGTTGACTGTTTATTCATTTCCAGAGATGCTTTTAAATAGATTTGCATAGAGTCTTTTTAGGCAGAAGATAGCGAATCTGTGGAATGCCTTCCCACAGACTGCGGTGGGGGCCAAGTCCGTGGGTATATTTAAGGCGGAAGTTGATCATTTCCTGATCGGGTCAGGGCATCAAAGGATACGGCGAGAAGGCAGGTGTACGGGGTTGAGTGGGATCCGGGATCAGCCGTGATGGAATGGCGGAGTGGACTCGATGGGCTGGATGGCCTAATTCTGCTCCTGTGCTTTATGGTCTAAAGGAGGTGGTTATCGAACTCAGGATAATTCGCACCACTCACAGGCCTCCTTGCATCAGGTAGAAACTCTGAGCAGTTCCAAACTTCTGGGATTGCAACCCCTCGTGGTCTGAGAACACATCCTGTACCGTCAGGAGAGGTCACCCAACACCTCAACTTCCAGAGCAGGATGAAGAGAGCCGGGCTTTGAACCTGCCTATTCTCATAAGTAGAGAGCATCCCGACAAACTGCATCACGGCTCGCTACGGAAACAGCCCCGGGATGGACAGGAAGGATCTACGGCGGTTTGTCAAAACCACCCAGCGCATCACCGGCACCAGCCGAACCACCATCAAGACACGGTAGAAAGGGTCAGTAACATCATGAGGGATCCCACCCACCCTGCTCACGAACTGTCTGTCCCACCCCCATCGGGGAGGAGGCTACGTAGCACCCACACCAGGACCGTGAAGGATCCCACCCACCCTGCTCACGGACTGTCTGTCCCATTCCCATCATGGAGGAGGCTACGTAGCATCCACACCAGGACCGTGAAGGGTCCCACCCACCCTGCTCACGGACTGTCTGTCCCACTCCCATCGGGGAGGGGGCTACGTAGCATCCACACCAGGACCGTGAAGGGTCCCACCCACCCTGCTCACGGACTGTCTGTCCCACTCCCATCGGGGAGGGGGCTACGTAGCATCCACACCAGGACCGTGAAGGGTCCCACCCACCCTGCTCACGGACTGTCTGTCCCACTCCCATCGGGGAGGGGGCTACGTAGCATCCACACCAGGACCGTGAAGGGTCCCACCCACCCTGCTCACGGACTGTCTGTCCCACTCCCATCGGGGAGGGGGCTACGTAGCATCCACACCAGGACCGTGAAGGGTCCCACCCACCCTGCTCACGGACTGTCTGTCCCACTCCCATCGGGGAGGAGGCTACGTAGCACCCACACCAGGACCGTGAAGGATCCCACCCACCCTGCTCACGGACTGTCTGTCCCATTCCCATCGGGGAGGAGGCTACGTAGCATCCACACCAGGACCCACCAGACTCAAAAACAGTGACTTTCCCCAAGCAGTGAGTCTGATCAACACCTGCACCCTCTAACTCACCCCTCCGCACCCCCCAAACCACCACGACTTTATCGTTTCCTGTCAGAGTCACCTTCTGTACAGACACTCCTGTGCCCAGAGTCACTTTATGGACAGACAATCAATCTGTGTGTGTGTAAGCTATCTTATCTATTTATATTCATTGTGTTCTTTATCTCATTGTAGTTTTTTTTCGGGCTGCATCAGATCTGGAGTAACAATTATTTCGTTCTCCTTTACGCTTGTGTGCGGGAGATGACATGAAGCAATCTTGAATCAAGGGCCACCCTGTGCCTCTTGTCCAAAAGTCAAAGGCCCAGGTAAATCTATTATCAAAGTACGGACAGGTCACCCTATGCTACCCGGAGATTCATTTTCTTGCAGGAATTCACACCAGAACAATAGAATCAGTGGATAAAACACATGAAGATGGACAGACAACCAAGGTGGAAACAAGGACAAACTGTGCAAATGAAAAAAACAACAGTCACAATAAGTTATAAATAATAATTATCCTCCCGGGAGGGGGGAAAAGATGGCGGCGCGACGGCAGTGTGCGCGGTCACTCTGGTGATGAATATCTTTTATCTGTCAAGCAGGGGACCGTGCACAATTCTGATTTGATGGAGACAGACGTGAGAGTACGGAGGAACATCTGGAGAAACTTCTGAAATGCCCACTTCGCTGCCACTGCTACTGTGTGGTAACCGGAATCTCCGGAGCTGAAAGCCCCGAAATCCTCGGCTTTGCGTGCTTCAGCGGCCAAGGCTAGGTCGAAGGCGTTCAGAAGGCTGTATCGGAGAGGCTGGTCAGATGCTCGAAGTTTTCGGACGGACGGACTCAGTGTCGGCTGTGGTCGGCTGCTTCCAAGACATCAGCAAGTTGACGGTGCCTGGAGGTTTATGGCAGGGAGTTTCTCCCTTTTGCCGCCTGCTATCGGGGACTCGGGACTTTGAAACTTTTTTTTACCGTGCCCATAGTCTGTTCTTCATCAAATTATGATATTGCTTTGCACTGCTGTAATTATATGTTATAATTATATGGTTCTGTCAGTGTTAGTCTTTGGTCTGTCCTGTTTTCTGTGATATCACTCCAGAGAAAAATTGTATCATTTCTTAATGTATGTATGCATTTCTAAATGACAATAAAAGAGGACTGAGTGTTCTCAGAATCTACTATGGAGATCCAAACCGAGATCTTCGAGACTTTTCCATTCCTGGCGATTGGCGTTTCCACAGCAGGTCGTGACACAACCAATCAGGAAACTCTCCCCCGCTGCGTCTGCCGAAGTTTGCCAAACTTCTAGATGGCGTTCCGAGCCTACGCCAACCTCGAAGCGGGGAGGGGCGCCTGCTTTGAAATGGCAGTAATGCGTTGGTCCCAGGACAGATCTTCTGATACGAAATTGAAAGTTACTGACACTCCCCAACTCCGGTCCGCCGACGAGGAGGACCTTCTCGTCGACCTCCGATTTCTTCCTCCTGTGGTCGACCATCAGCTTCCTTGGTTTTGCCGAGACCGGAGTGGGCTGTTCTCATTATTGTTGGGGCACCCACCCAGCCGGACCTCCAATCTCCCTCCTACTTGTCCCCACAGTTGATTCGGCCGTACACAGTGGGGAGTGGGGTCGCCGGCAGATTTGCAGCAGAGGCGACAGGCTTCAGAACTCACAGTACCAGAAGGAGTTGTCCTCGACACCACAATCTCTTCGACCTCGGACCGTCGGGCAGAAGGAACAAGGACGAGGACTGTGAGACTGGGTAACGACTTTTCCCCAGCCCCCCCCAGGTGGTGAGACTTCCGAACACCCCGTTACTAATCACCGCACCTGATAGTGCCACACAGTAACACTGTTGTACAGGCCTCTGCAGAAGTATGAAGCACTAATGTACAGCTAGGGTGCAAGACTTTTGCACACAGTACTGTACTTGTCAACGTGGAGCGGAGAGCGAGTTTGTAAATCTGGCGGGAGCAAGGGGTGTGGGGAACAGTGAGGCTGGAGTGCCCGCGGGAGGGTTGTGGGACAGAAGGAATAATCAATTAATCAACAGTTAGCTTATTGATCATTACAGAATGCCTCTCTGCTGCTTCCCTCTCCATCCCCTTTCCCTTCCCCTTTTCCCCAACCATGATTCCCTCTCTCCCTTCCCCTTTTCCCAACCATGATTCCCTCTCCCTTCCCCTTTTCCCATCCCTAATTCCCCTCTCCCTTCCCCTTTCCCCAACCATCGTTCCCCCTCTCCCTTCCCCTTTTCCCAACCGTCATTCCCCCTCTCGCTTCCCCTTTTCCCAACCATCGTACCCCCTCTCCTTTCTCCTTTTCCCAACCATCGTACCCCCTCTCCTTTCCCCTTTTTCCAACCATGATCCCCCTCTCCCTTCCCCTTTTCCCAACCACGGTTCCCCCTCTCCTTTCTCCTTTTTCCAACCATGATCCCCCTCTCCCTTCCCCTTTTCCCAACCATGATTCCCCTCTCTTTTTCTCTTTTCCCAACCACGGTTCCCCCTCTCCTTTCCCCTTTTCCCAACCATGATCCCCCTCTCCCTTCCCCTTTTTCCAACTACAGTTCCCCCCCTCCCTTCCCCTTACCCCAACTATGATCACCCTCCCCATCCCCCCTGAACTCGTCACCTTGTTCAGAAATTAATCTGCTGTGGGACCTCAGTAAGGTCGATCAGTCGCTGAGGTTGTTGGCTTTGTATCAGGACTCCAATGTCCTCAGTCCCTTGGCATCCGTTGTGGGGGGTGGGTAGATTAAAAAACAGGAGGGCCCCTGCTAGCCCCTGCACGTCTCAATTTCTTTTCCCATTCTATTTCCGAGATGTCTGTCCTTAGCGACCTCTGCAGCCACGATGAGGCCAACCTAGGGTTGGAGGATCAACTCCTTACTGTGTATTCCATCTGGGTAGCCTCCAACCTGATGGCATGAACATCGATTTCTCAGAATTCTGGGAATAACTCCCCACCTCCCTCCACTCTCCTTCACCATTCCCCATTCCCATTTCCCTTCCCCTAACTCCTTACCTGCCCATCACCACTCACTGGTAATACCCCCTCCCCTACTCTCCTTCATCATTCCCCATTCCCATTTCCCTTCCCCTAACTCCTTACCTCCCCATCACCACACTCTGGTAATTACCTGACTCCTCCTTCACCATTCCCCATTCCCATTTCCCTTCCCCTAACCCCTTACCTCCCCGTCACCACACTCTGGTAATATCCCCTCCCCCACTCTCCTTCACCATTCCCCATTCCCATTTCCCTTCCCCTAACCCCTTACCTCCCCGTCACCACACTCTGGTAATACTCCCTCCCCCACTCTCCTTCACCATTCCCCATTCCCATTTCCCTTCCCCTAACCCCTTACCTCCCCATCACCACACTCCAGTAATACCCCCTCCCCCACTCTCCTTCACCATTCCCCATTCCCATTTCCCTTCCCCTAACCCCTTACCTCCCCATCACCACTCTCCAGTAATACCCCCTCCCCCACTCTCCTTCATCATTCCCCATTCCCATTTCCCTTCCCTTAACCTCTTACCTCCCCATCACCACTCTCCAGTAATACCCCCTCCCCCACTCCCCTTCACCATTCCCCATTCCCATTTCCCTTCCCTGAACCCCTTACCTCCCCATCACCACTCTCTGGTAATACCCCTTTCCCCCACTCTCCTTCATCATTCCCCATTCCCATTTCCCTTCCCTGAACCCCTTACCTCCCCATCACCACACTCTGGTAATACCCCCTCCCCCACTCTCCTTCACCATTCACCATTCCCATTTCCCTTCCCTTAACCTCTTACCTCCCCATCACCACTCTCCAGTAATACCCCCTCCCCCACTCCCCTTCACCATTCCCCATTCCCATTTCCCTTCCCTGAACCCCTTACCTCCCCATCACCACACTCTGGTAATACCCCCTCCCCCACTCTCCTTCACCATTCCCCATTCCCATTTCCCTTCCCCTAA
>NC_092389.1:48796681-48799181 GCF_030028105.1 Mobula birostris | reverse complement strand
CACCGATGTTGTCCAAGGGAAGGGCATTAGGACCCATACAGCTTGGCACCGGTGTCATCGCAGAGCAATGTGTGGTTAAGTGCCTCGCTCAAGGACACAACACTCTGCCTCAGCCAAGGCTCGAACAAGCGACCTTCAAATCAATAGACGAATGTCTTAACCAGTTGGCCAAGCGCCAACAAGATTTTATATAAATTCAGTTCATTATACAACCTGGAGACTCGTCTCCTTACATGCCATGAAACAAAGAAACCCAAAGTAACCCATAACAAAGAAAAGACCTTCGAGCACGCAATGCTTTGTAAGTTGCTATCCCTCCTTACACCTTGGGCAGCAATCTTTTCATCTTGTTAGCATTTTTTTTAACAAGGCTAAGTCGCTAGCTCGACACTCAGCCCAGCGCAGATGGAAAGCGTGTAAGAAACGTAGAAACATAGAAAACCTACAGCACAATACAGGCCCTCCGGCCCACAAATCTGTGCCGAGCATGTCCTTACTTTAGAAATTACCTCAGGTAATCCATACCTGTCGACAAGTCTCTTAAAAGACTGTATAGTATCTGCCTTCACCACCATCGCTGGCAGCCCATTCCACGTACTCACCACTCTCTGCGTAAAAAAAACTCACCCCTGACATTTCCTCTGTACCTACTCCCCAGCACCTTAAACTGTGCCCTCTCGTGTCAGCCATTTCAGCTCTGGAAGAAGCCTCTGACTATCCACATGATCAATGCCTCTCATCATCTTGTACACCTCTATCAGGTCACCTCTCATCCTCCGTCGCTCCAAGGAGGAAAGGCCAAGTTCACTCAACCTATTCTCATAAGGCACGCTCCCCAATCCAGGCAACATCCTCGTAAATCTCCTCTGCACCCTTTCTGTGGTTTCCACGTCCATCCTACAGTGAGGCAACCAGAACTGAATACAGTACTCCAGGTGGGGTCTGATCAGAGTCCTATATAGCTGTGACATTACCTCTCGGCTCTTAAACTCAATCCCACGATTGATGAAGGCCAATGCACTGTATGCCTTCTTAACCACAGAGTCAACCTGCGCAGCAGTTTTGAGTGTCCTGTGGACTCAGACCCCAAGATCCCTCTGATCCTCCACACTGCCAAGAGTCTTACCATTAATGCTGTATTCTGCCATCATATTTGACCTACCAAAATGAACCACTTCACATCTATCTGGGTTGAACTCCAGCTGCCCCTTCTCAGCCCAGTTTCGCATCCTATCGATGTCCTGGTGTAACCGGATGGATTCGAACCCGGGGGTCTCTCACCTTAAAGTCCGGAGCTGTGGCCACTACATCACCGGCCAGCTTAAAACAGCCAATGTGCAGAGAGAAGACAAAAAAAAAAACAAAACCTGAAAATGCATAGAAACAAGAAAAGGAAAATAAAAACAAATTGTACGAACATTAAAAGTACAGTCAGCACCAGGAGTGAACTCTGAACTCTGATGTCATAGTGACACTAACCACTACAACTACCCCATGCTACTGTTTTCTTAAAATGATTTTTATTTTATTTCGGGAGACTTGTTTTGTTTTTTTTTTCAATCCCTTACCACCTGAACTTTGAATGCTGGAGTACTGTGAGCAAACCTGGATCCCCTGTCTCATATAGGATGTGCTGAGGATGTGATTGGGGAAGAATACATGGGAGTGCTCCCAGGAGTGGAAGGGTTAATGTACGAGGAGCGTTTGATGCCTCTGGGCCTGTGCTTGCCCGTGTTCGGAGAGAATGACGGATCTCATCAAAGCCTTGGCTTTGTCAAGGGCCGGTCGTGCATTACGAGCCTGATTGAATTTTTTGAGGATGTGACGAAACACATTGATGAAGGTAGAGCAGTAGATGTAGTGTATATGGATTTCAGCAAGGCATTTGATAAAGTACCCCATGCAAGGCTTATTGAGAAAGTAAGGAGGCATGGGATCCAAGGGGACAGTGATTTGTGGATCCAGAACTGGCTTGCCCACAGAAGGCAAAGAACGGTTGTAGACGGGTCATATTCTGCATGGAGGTCAGTCGGTCACTAGTAGAGTGCCTCAGGGATCTCTCCTGGGACCCTTACTCTTCGTGATTTTTATAAATGACCTGGATGAGGAAGTGGAGGGATGGGTTAGTAAATTTCCTGATGACACAAAGGTTGGGGGTGTTGTGGATAGCGTGGAGGGCTGTCAGAGGTTACAGCGGGACATTGATAGGATGCCAAACTGGGCTGAGAAGTGGCAGCTGGAGTTCAACCCAGATAAGTGTGAGATGGTTCATTTTGGTAGGTCAAATATAATGGCAGAATATAGCATTAATGGTAAGACTCTTGGCAGTGTGGAGGATCAGAGGGATCTTGGGGTCCGAGTCCATAAGACACTCAAAGCTGCTGTGCAGGTTGACTCTGTAGTTAAGAAGGCATATGGTGCATTGGCCTTCATCAATCGTGGGATTGAGTTTAGGAGCTGAGAGGTAACGTTGCAGCTATATAAGACCCTTGTCAGACCC
>NC_092389.1:48759181-48791681 GCF_030028105.1 Mobula birostris | reverse complement strand
TCTGGGAGAAGAAAGGACTGATCGTGTGGCCTGTGAAGACCCCCCCCTATTTCGGTGTCATAAATCCATCAAGTGTGTCTGAGTGAGTATCAGTACAGAGGGAACAGCAGGATTAATGTTGGCCTGGAGTCAACACGGTTACGTTGCCGTCTGCGCAGGGACAATTAAGTGCGAGCTTCCGTTATTAGATTAGATTATGAGGACACGCAGTCTCCTTTTATTGTCATTTAGTAATGCATGCATTAAGAAATGATACAATATTCCTCCGGTGTGATATCACAGAAACACAGGACAGACCAAGACTGAGAAACTAACAAAACCACATAATTATAACATATAGTTACAACAGTGCAACAATACCATAACTTGATGAAGAACAGGCCATGGGCACAGTAAAAAAAAAGTCTCAAAGTCTCTCGAAAGTCCCACGTCTCACGCAGATGGGAGAAGGAAGAAAACTCTCCCTGCCATACCCGACCACAGTCTGACTCTGAGTCGTCTGAAAACTTCGAGCCTCCGACTAGCCCTCCGACACCGAGCACCGAGCACCATCTCTGCCGAGCGCTTCGACCCCAGCCTCGGTCGCCAGCAGCAGGCAAAGCCGGGGATTTTGGGGCCTTCCCTTCGGAGAGTCTCGATCGCACAGTAGCAGCGGCAGCAAACCGGGCATTTCAGAAGTTTCTCCAGATGTTCCTCCGTGCTCTCACATCAGTCTCCATCAAATCAGAATTGTGCACGGCCCTTATTTACCAAATACGATATCATTTCACCGGAGAGGTTATGCGCGCTGCGTCGCGCCGCCATCTTCTCCTCCCTCCCTAGGAATTCACCAGTCGCGTCGTGAATTTCCTAACCCGGTCCTGTCGACGAAGGGTCAACGCGTCGTCCCCCGCTGCTGACAGGAGCTCGCCAGAGTCGGTCATGGAGTCCTGGGCCAGCCGTAAATAGGATCACTGGGGACCCGAGTCACCCCAATCACAATCAGTTCCAGCCGCTACCATCTGGGAAACAGTAACGCAGCATAAAAGCCAGGACCCACAGGCTCCGGGACAGCTTCTTCCACCAGGTCATCAGACTGATTAACTCACGCTGACACAACTGTATTTCTATGTTACATTGACTGTTCTACTTATTAGAAATGACTGTGATTGCACACTTAGATGGAGACGCAACGTCAAGATTTTTACTCCTCGGGTATGTGAAGGATGTAAGAAACAAAATCAATTCAGTTCCTTTCCTGTGTCACAGAGCACTGGAGCACAGGGAAAGGCTTTCTGCCCATCCATTTTGTGCCTGGACCCATCCGTCAGCTCCCTTCCCTCCACGTAGCTCTCCAAATTCCCGTTAAGAGTTGAAATGAAAGCCACATCCACCGCTTCCGCTGGCGGCTCTTCCTTCCGCGCCCTCCCCTGCCTTTCCAGCGGTCCCCGGGCGTAGCCGACTTTCTTGGCGCATCCCTCCTCTCCCGGGGATGAGACCTTCGGAGCCGCTGCGAGCACTTCTGGAGGAGCGGCGATGACGCGGGCAGTGGCGGGGGGGAGGATAAAAAAAATTACCCCCCCCCACCACCCTTGCGCTCCTCCGCATTGTCGCTCGAGGCGTGCAGGGTCCCGCCGGCCCAGGCCTTCGTTGGCCGGCTGCAACGTTTGCCTGTGGTGGGATCTTCTTCACTCAAAGTTTATGCTTTGTGAATATGCTGAAAGTGATAGGCTTGGTGTGGGTGTGGGTGGTGATGTGGGATTGTAGGGAACGGCTGCTGAGGTGACGAGGCAAGGGTTTGAGGGGGCCTTCAGCCGAGGTTTGGAAGGGTCGTGGTGGGCCTCGCGTTAGGGGAAGGGTTGGGGTGTGTCTCCCTCTCGTGCTGCCCCATCTCAGTGCAGGAGATTTGGCGTCTTCTGATCCTGCCTCTTCGATCTGGCCCATTGCCTTTTGGGATTAGATGGGATGGGGTTGCTCGTTCCATGGTGTACACCGCCCCCCCAACACAGCCGAGTAATCGTGTATCGCAGCGAGCAGAGTTTTTCTTCAGATTAATCTCTCTTCATTGTTCGAAATGAATTACCTCACCCGACATTCTAATTAGGGGGATTAATAATTAACAAGTTCGTTCGGCTAGGACAGCACCAGGTGACCAGTCCAGCAGGGCACAGGGAAAGTAAGCAGTTTAACTCGACAGACCTGTGAGCCTCCTGCCGATTAAAGGTTCGCATCAGAGGAACCCCTGCCAGTCTTGGTCCTCCTCTTCACTCAGCCAAGGAGGAGGAGGATTCTCAGAGTGGCAAGTCGACATTAACCGGCGAGACATTCCTTTAATCAGGCCAGTTAGCTGCAAGTATCAAAAAAAACATTATCACCGCAATGCTGCTCTGCCAAGCTCTGAAATAATGATGCAAATTTATATGAGATTAAAATTTTCTTTCTTTGTCACGCGTACAGTCCTGTCCAAAAGTCTTAGGCGGTAGCTCAGGCGCCTGAGAATTCTGCACAGTGCTGTAGTGATTTTATACGTTACACTGTACTGCTGCCGGAAAAAAACAAAACAAATTTCATGACACAAACAAGAGAAAGTCTGCAGGTGCTGGAAATCCAGAGCAACACACACACACACACACACACACACACACACACACACACACACACACACAGTGACACACGTACACTACAGACGCACACTCTCTCTCTCACACACACACGCGCGCGCACACACACACTTTCTCACACACAACGCACGCACACACATACACGTACACAGACAGACAGACACACACACACACACACACACACACACACACTCACACACAAAATGCTGGAGGAACTCAGCAGGTCAGGCAGCATCTATGAACAGGTATAAACTTGAGGTTTCCAGCCAAGACCCTTCATCAGGACTTCTAATATTAAATAGGTTTCAATGAGATCCCCCCCCGCCGCCATTCTTCTAAACTCTGGGGAAACCAGGCCCAGAGACGTCAGCCACTCCTCAAATGTTAACCCTTTCATTCCCGGAATCATTCTCGTGAACCTCTCCAATGCCAGCGCACCTTCACTTGGACAAGGGGCCTAGAAACACTCACTCTCTGTAAAGGAGGGGAGGAGAAGATGGTGGCGCGACGCAGCGCGTGCGGCCACTCCGAAATGATATCGTATTTGTAAGTAGGTACCGTGCACAATCCTGTTCTGATGGAGACGGACGTGAAGAATCACAGAGGAACATCTGGAGAAACTTCTGAAATGCCCGCTTCACTGCCGCTGCTACTGTGTGGTCCAGAATCTCCGGAGGGGAAGGCCCCAAATCCTCGGCTTTGCCTATTGCCTGTTGCCGGGGCCGGGGTCGAAGCGCTCAGCAGGGATGGTGCTTGGTGCTCGGTGTCAGAGGGCTGGTCGGAGGCTCGAAGTTTTCGGACGGACTCAAGAGTCGGCTGTGGTCGGGTGCTTCCAGGATGCTGCATCGGCAAGTTTGTGGCGCTGGAGGTCCATGGCAGGGAGAGTTTCTCCCTTCAACCATCTGCGTGAGATGTTGGGACTTTCGAGAGACTTTGAGACTTTTTTTTTACCGTGCCCATGGTCTGTTCTTTATCAAATTACGGTATTGCTTTGCACTGTTGTAACTATATGTTATAATTATGTGACTTTTGTCAGTTTTTTTAGTCTTGGTTTGTCTTGTCTTTCTGTGATACCATTCTGGTGGAACATTGTATCATTTCTTAATGCATGCATTACTAAATGACAATAAAAGAGGACTGCGCGTCCTCATAATCTAATCTAAAAAACTGCTCGCCGTACTCCAAGTGTGGCCTGACCCAGTGCGAGGCTGAGCTCTTTCAGCACTGTGCGGAGTTTCCAGCTCTTGCAGAAACTCCGGCCTCTAGCGCTTGTAATTTCCTCAGCTGTCTGGGTGAGATTTTGACGCGAGTCTCTCGGTTCCAGTTGCTTCCCTCAGAGGAGCCGCTGGTTCGAGTCTACGCTGTTGAGGGTGTTATCGAAATTCTGGGGTTTATAGGGTCAGGCTAACTGCCGTTCATCTTGGCCTCTCTCAGTTCCAAGTTTTCCTTTCGTGCTCCTGCCCGTTCTTCCTTGGGCGGGCTGGCGGTTACGGGTTTGACATTCTTGGTGTCGATTCTCCACGTGGAATGGTTTGTCTTTGTGTGAGGGAGTGGGGTCGTGGTTTACGAGGTTTTGGTTTCTTTTCCTTTTCGCGCGGGGAGGTGGGAGGGAGGACTGGCGTCTTTTCTTTCAACGACTGCTATGGTTTTCTGTATCCTGTGACTATCTGGAGAAGAACGATCTCAGAGGTGCATTCTGGGTACATCCATTGATGAGAAGACGAACCTTTGAACCCTTGTGCGCGGAGGGCGGCCCGGTTAGCGGCAGGCTCTGCACCGCTAGCTTCAATCACCACCGCTGTCTGGAAGGAATTTGCGTGTTCTCCCCCGTAAACGTGTGAGCTTACCTACGGTTGTTGAAGTGGTTTTTGAGGTTTGGGACGTGCACGTTCAGTGACTGACTTTGGCTGTCAGTCTTCATGTCTGAAAATGTATCATGCAAATAAAAACATTGGAAAGAAATGAAAATGTATCGTGCATCTGATTTAGAGTGCAGCTCCGTGAACAAGAGGTTCCCGACAAGCCGTGAACCCCAGTCCAGAGAATGCTGATTAAAATTCATTTCAGATGTCTGTGGTGGGGATGTGAATCGGGTGGCGTGAAGGTTGTATGTAGTTTCAAAGAAAGCATTGTCCACACATTGTAAATATGGATTGTCTTTTGATGTTTGGCGCATAAAATATGGAGCCCCACGTTGGACCAGCCAGTCCTTTCCACCGAAAGCGTCTCCATACGATGTTGTGCCCTGTTTGGTCGAATAAAGAAGCTGCTCTGTATCTCCCAATGATTGTCTCCGATGATTTTGCTCACGTGAGAACGCCAGCCCCCCCATTTTTAACCCACGTTCCAAAGGAGGGTGAGTGAGTTGTGGCCGCGCAAACGTTGGTGTCCCATGGGCTGCCCCCCCCCCGGGCACCTCCTCGGACTGCACCAGCCACTGATTCGCAAGGCACCCTTCATGGTGGATTTCAACCCGCCTCGCGCGCCGCGGCAGCGTAACAGTTTTTGTGCTGGCACCTGCTACGCCTCCGGGCGCCGGGTTTCCGGTTTCAGACCTGGAGCCAGCCATCCGCAAGGGTTTGCACCGTGGAAGCAGAGCGTGGCAGCGGTAGCGCGGCAGATGGCACGGATGCCTCATGGTGCAGGAGACTCGGGTTTAATTCCCGCCACTGCCTTTGAGGAGTTCGCACGTTCTCCCCCTATGGTAGATTAATCGGTAAATTGCCCCATGATTACCAAGTGCGCATGCGCCGGTCGTGCATGCAGCCTGTTACGACCATTCTGTCTAGTTTTCTTACTTTTCTCTTCTTACTTTCTTAATTTACGTTATTTTTTGTTTTTTTTTTCACGGTAACACGTTGAAGCTGCGCCCTCTCTAACATGCTGGTGGAGAGAGTTTTATTTGGGATTTTAACACTGGAAATAGTTGCATTCAGACACGTCTCATTAGCGGGGCAGCAGTATGGTCGCATTGTTTATTCCAGGGAGCAGCTGATTGTGCTTATGCCGGCCGGTTTAGCGAGCAGAGTGGCGGACACCCCTGCTGAAATCTGGAGGAAAACACACAGAGAATGCAGAGGGGGATCAAAAAGGTGAGGGAAGAGGACCGGGTCGAGACAACAGAGACTTATGGAGAAGAGGAGTTATAAGCCATGTTGCTCCTCTCTCATCATGGGCAATGTGAGATCGCTGGGTAATAAAATGGATGAGTTGACGGTGCTAGCCAGGCGTCAGAGAACATTTCGGGAGTGCAGTGTCATGTGTTTTACTGAAACGTGGCTGCACATGGACATACCCGACCAACAGGTTTCCATGGAGGGCTTCCAGACCGTTCGGGCTGACTGGAAGTGCACTGAGAGCAGTAAGCGTAAAGAAGTTGGGTGCTTACTGTTCTGGTTAACAACGGATGGTGCAATCCGGGTGATATTACGATCGAGGAACGTATTTGTAGACCGGATATTGAACTTTTTGCTGTTGGACTCCGGCCATATTCCACCGAGATACAACACTGGGCGTCATGGAAGGTTGTTCTTGCCTGTGGCCATTGAACTTTGCAGCTCCTCCCATGGAGGGTCAGACACCCTGAGCCAATAGGCTGGTCCTGGACTTATTTCCATCTGGCATAGTTTGCAGGTTGTTGTTTGATCGTTTGTGGTTTTTGTATTTCTATATTTATGCTTTATTCTCAGTCGGTGTGGCTGTAATGAAACCCAATTTCCCTCGGGATCAATAAAGTATGTCTATGATTAGATGAGGGCTGTTTGGTCAGGGTGGTGGTCGGGAGTCGTTGGGGCAGCTCAGCACGGAAGAGCCTACTGTATCGCCAAGCAAAATGAATAAAAAAAATAAAATCAATTCAATAACAGTGTGACAAATGAAGCTAATCTTTAATCTGGACTACTGGTCGCCTCGTAACTGAAGGAGGGTGAAGAACCGATAACCGTTCAGATTTCCACTGATCACTCGATTTGATTGGTATCAGTGATCAATAACGCACGCGGGGCCATGAAGAGCAGTGGTGTGACGCTGTCAGTACAGTGCCCTGCTGCTTCATTTGAACGAGGGTTAAGCAGGAGGCTGAAGAGCACAGATCTTCTCAGACGCGCGACTGAAGCACGGCCCAGGCCAAATCGGATCCAGCCTCGTTTTTGCCGTTCAGTGATTTACCCGACACCAGGCCAAATCCGGCCTAATCCTCTCCAACCCAGAAGAGTTTCAGCTCCCAACACACACCACGTGCACTCTTAATCCGGCTAACATGTAGTAGGCCGTTTATTTTTAGAGTCGTGCATCTTGTTATAAATTAAATTTATTTAAATCTGACATCCGTTCACACGATGTGAGGCAGTAAAAATCTCGTTATGGCTCCATCACAGTGTTCAGACACGTGAATTTAGAAGTCTAATGGTTTGTAGAAAGAAATTGTCCCCTAGCATTAATGCTGCGGTACCGTTTGCCAGACAGAAGCAGTTTGGGGGTGTCTGGTGTCCCTGATGATCTTCCAGGCCTCCTTTACCCACCTGCTGCTGTAAATGTCCTCAGTGGAGGGAAGTTCACGTCCACAGAGGTGCTGGGCTGTCCGTACCACTCTCTGCAGTGCCCAGCGATCGGGGTTGGTGCTGTTCCCCTGCCAGGCGGTGATACAGACAGTCAGGATGCTCTCAATGGTGCCCCTGTAGAAAGTCTCGAGGATTTGGGGGCCCACGCCGAACTTCTTCAGTCACCTGATGTGGAAGAGACGCTGTTGTGCTTTTCTCACCACACAGCCGGTGTGTACGGTCCAGGTGAGATCCTCAGTGACGTGTATACCCAGGAACTTGAAACTACTCACGTTCTGAACTGCAGTCCCACTGATGTTCACCAAGCCAAGCCTGTCTCAGTTCCTCCTGTAATCCACCATCAGCTCTTTTGCTTTTTGGACACTGAGGGAGAGGTTGTTATCTTGGGACAACAGCGTCAGGGTGTTAACCTCTCCTGTCCTGGGTATCAGCAAATTTCCAGAGGAAGAACTGAATCCAGTCTTCACCCAACACACGGAGTCTGGTGAAAACTTCGCTCGCCCCATCACCGAACTGTTCCCGGCACCCAATTGCCCACCATTGAGAACATCTACCAGAAACACTGCCTGGGCAGGGCAAAAAGCATTATCCTTCAGTCTTGCTGGTAACTTTCCTTTGGGCAGGAGGAGTCGAGGATGAAATGGTCGACTCCATTATGTCAACTGGTACCTTCCGACAGGGCTGTGTTCTCTCGCCCAGCCTCTTCACCTGAAACCCGTCTCGTTTTCTGGGCTGCGTACGACTCGGGAATACACACTCCTGTCCCGCCAAACCCGTGAGTCTGGGTCGGCTCCCTCCCACCCCGAACCCCAGTTTGTGCGGGTGCTGTGTAGTTTGCGACCCTGTTACAACTCAGTGCCAAGAAACAACAGACTGTCTATGACTAAAGGAATTACATTTATCAAGTCAAGTCAAGTCACTTTTTATTCACATTTGGACCTCTGCTGGTACGGTGCACAGTAAAAATGAGACAACGTTTTTCAGGACCCTGGTGCTACATGAAACAATACAAAAACTACACTGAACTACGTAAAACAACACAAAACTACACCAGACTACAGACCTACCCAGGACTGCATAAAGTGCACAAACCAGTGCAGGCATTACAGTAAATAATAAACAAGACAATAGACACAGTAGAGGGCAGTAGGTTGGTGTCAGTCCAGGCTCTGGGTATTGAGGAGTCTGATGGCTTGGGGTAAGAAACTGTTACATAGTCTGGTCGTGAGAGCCTGAATGCTTCGGTGCCTTTTGCCAGATGGCAGGAGGGAGAAGAGTTTGTATGAGGGGTGTGTGGGGTCCTTGACAATGCTGTTTGCTTTATGGGTGCAGTCTGTGGTGTGAATGTCTGTGATGGCGGGAAGAGAGACCCCGATGATCTTCTCAGCTGACCTCACTATCCGCTGCAGGGTCTTGCGATCCGAGATGGTGCAATTTCCAAACCAGGCAGTGATGCAGCTGCTCAGGATGCTCTCAGTACAACCTCTGTAGAACGTGGTGAGGATTGGGGGTGGGAGATGGACTTTTCTCAGCCTTCGCAGAAAGTAAAGAGGCTGCTGGGCTTTCTTGGCAAGGGAGCTGGTGTTGAGGGACCGGATGAGATTCTCCACCAGGTGAACACCAAGAAATTTGGTGATCTTAATGACCTCTACGGAGGAGTCGTCGATGTTCAGTGGAGAATGGTCGCTCTGCGTCCTCCTGAAGTCAACAACCGTCCCTTTCATTTTGTTCACATCCAGAGACAGGTTGTTGGGTCTGCACCAGTCTGTTAGCTGCTGCACCTCCTCTCTGTACGCTGACTCATCGTTCTTGCTGATGAGACCCACCACGGTCGTGTCATCGGTGAACTTGATGATGTGGTTCAAGCTGTGTGTTGCAGCACAGTCGTGGGTCAGCAGAGTGAACAGCAGTGGACTGGGCACACAGCCCTGGGGGAGCCCCGTGCTCAGCGTGATGGTGTTGGAGATGCTGCTCCCGATCCGAACTGACTGAGGTCTCCCAGTCAGGAAGTCTAGGATCCAGTTGCAGAGGGAGGTGTTCAGGCCCAGTAGTTTCAGCTTTCCAGTCAGTTTCTGAGGAATAGAACATAGAACATAGAATAGTACAGCACAGTACAGGCCCTTCGGCCCACAATGTTGTGCCGACCCTCAAACCCTGCCTCCCATATAAACCCCCCACCTTAGATTCCTCCATATACCTGTCTAGTAGTCTCTTAAACTTTACTAGTGTATCTGCCTCCACCACTGACTCAGGCAGTGCATTCCACGCACCAACCACTCTCTGAGTAAAAAACCTTCCTCTAATATCCCCTTTGAACTTCCCACCCCTTACCTTAAAGCCATGTCCTCTTGTATTGAGCAGTGGTGCCCTGGGGAAGAGGCGCTGGCTGTCCACTCTATCTATTCCTCTTATTATCTTGTACATCTCTATCATGTCTCCTCTCATCCTCCTTCTCTCCAAAGAGTAAAGCCCTAGCTCCCTTAATCTCTGATCATAATCCATACTTTCTAAACCAGGCAGCATCCTGGTAAATCTCCTCTGTACCCTTTCCAATGCTTCCACATCCTTCCTATAGTGAGGTGACCAGAACTGGACACAATACTCCAAGTGTGGTCTAACCAGAGTTTTATAGAGCTGCATCATTACATCGCGACTCTTAAACTCTATCCCTCGACTTATGAAAGCTAACACCCCATAAGCTTTCTTAACTACCCTATCCACCTGTGAGGCAACTTTCAGGGATCTGTGGACATGTACCCCGAGATCCCTCTGCTCCTCCACACTACCAAGTATCCTGCCATTTACTTTGTACTCTGGCTTGGAGTTTGTCCTTCCAAAGTGTACCACCTCACACTTCTCCGGGTTGAACTCCATCTGCCACTTCTCAGCCCACTTCTGCATCCTATCAATGTCTCTCTGCAATCTTTGACAATCCTCTGCACTATCTACAACACCACTAACCTTTGTGTCGTCTGCAAACTTGCCAACCCACCCTTCTACCCCCACATCCAGGTCGTTAATAAAAATCACGAAACATAGAGGTCCCAGAACAGATCCTTGAAATGATTGTGTTGAATGCTGAACTGAAGTCTATGAACAGCATTCGCACGTACGTGTCATTTTTGTCCAGGTGGAGGGTGGTGGTGGTGGGGTCGTCTGTTGAACGGTTGGGACGGTACGCAAACTGCAGGGGGTCCAGTGAGGGGGGCAGCAGTGTCCTTATGTGCCTCATGACGAGCCTCTCGAAACATTTCATGATGATGGATGTGAGTGCAGTGGGATGGTAGACATTGAGACAGGACACTGAAGACTTCTTCGGCACGGGGACGATGGTGGCGGCCTTGAAGCACGTTGGAACGACGATGCTGCTCGGGGAGATGTTGAAGATGTCAGTGAGAATCTCAGCTAGCTGGTCTGCACATCCTCTGAGCACTCTGCCAGGAATATCGTCTGGTCCAGCAGCCCTGCACAGGGTTCTCCTCACATCGGCCACGGTAAGAAACAGCACCTGGTCATAGGGAGGAAGAGTGGTCTTCCTCGCCACCACGTCATCTTCTGCCTCGAAACGAGCGTAGAAGTTATTCAGCGCAACTGGGAGGGAGGCATCACCAGCACAGGCAGGTGATGTTGTCCTGTAGTTGGTGATGTCCTGAATGCCCTTCCACATGCACCACGTGTTGCATGCGGAGGGGGCACGTAAGGTGTTGTTCCTCCAACCTGAGTGTGGCGTCTTCGCGGCAGTACAGGAGATGATGGACTGACATGTCAGAGTGGGAATGAGAAGTGGAATTAAAACGGGTGGCCACTGGGAGTTCCCGCTTTTTGTGGCAGTCAGAGCACAGGTGCTCGGCAAAGCGGCCTCCCGATCTACACCAGGTCTGATGGATATACAGGAGGCCACACCGGGAGCACTGGATACAGTAGGTGACCCCGACAGACTCAGAGGTGAAGTGTTGCCGCACCTGAAGGGACTGTTTGGGGCCTGGAATGAGGGGGGAGGCGTCGCACTGGGAGTGCCAGGAGGGAGATCAGTGGGGAGGTGCAAAGGGACAAGAGAGTCAAGTTGGGAGCGATTCCTGTGTGTGCGGAGGGGGCGGTGTTGGTGGTGGAATCCCGTTGGGGATGCTCTTCTGCACACCACGGTTGTAACCTGTGGTTATTTGAGTTACTGTCGCCTTCCTGTCGGCTTGAACCAGTCTGGCCGTTCTCCTCTGAACTCTCTCGTTAACAAGGCGTTTTCACCCAAAGAGCTGCTGCTCGCTGTGTTTTTTTTGTTTTCACACCATTCTCTGTAAACTCTAGAGACCATTCCGTGTGGAAATCCCAGCCGATCAGCAGTTCCTGAGATACTCAGACCACCCCATCTGGCACCAACGATCACTCCCCGGTTAAAGAACAACTGAACCTCTTGATCTGCAAGCCCACAAGCTCCGGTCACCGCTCAATAGGGACGATGTCGAGGCTTTGGAGAGGGCGCAGAGGAGGTTTACCAGGAGGCCGCCTGGATCAGAGGACATGTGCTATCACGAGTGTTTGGACAAACTTGGGCTCTTTCCTCTGGAGCAGCTGCGGGGAGATCTGACAGAGGTTTATAAGATTATGAGAGAGGTAGATAGAGCAGACAGATAGTACCTCCCTCCTAGGGTTGAAATGTCTAACACCAGGGGCCATGCATTTAAGCAGATGGCAGAAGGGAGGAAGCTATTCCTGAATCGCTGAGTGTGTGCCTTCAGGCTTCTGTACCTCCTACCTGATGGTAACAGTGAGAAAAGGGCATGTCCTGGGTGCTGGAGGTCCTTAATAATGGATGCTGCCTTTCTGAGACACCGCTCCCTGAAGATGTCCTGGGTACTTTGTAGGCTAGTACCCAAGATGGAGCTGACTAAATTTACAACCCTCTGCAGCTTCTTTCGGTCCTGTGCAGTAGCCCCTCCATACCAGACAGTGATGCAGCCTGTCAGAATGCTCTCCACGGTACATCTATAGAAGTTTTTGAGTTTATTTGTGGACGTGCCAAATCTCTGCAAACTCCTAATGAAGTACGAGGGGTGATTGATAAGTTCATGGCCTAAGGTAGTAGGAGTCAATTTTAGAAAACCTAGCACATTTACTTTTCAACATAGTCCCCTCCTACATTTACACACTTAGTCCAGCGGCTGTGGAGCATACGGATCTTGGACATCCAGAAAGTGTCCAGAAGGAGATGAGTTATGCAGCTCTCATTACATGCACGTGCAGTTCAACTCTTTGAGTGACCATGCAGAAAGTTTGAAGTTAATAACTCATCAGAGGTGATTGATAAGTTTGTGGCCTGGGGTAGAAGGAGATGAGTTATTAATTTCAAACTTTCTGCATTGTCACTCAGAGTTGAACTGCACATGCATGTAACGAGAGCTGTATAACTCATCTCCTTCTACCTTAGGCCACGGACTTATCAATCACCCCTCGTATGGTCGCTGTCTTTATAAATGCATTGATACGTTGGGACCAGGTTAGATCTTGACACCCAAGAACTTGAAACTTGAAACAAGTGGGGTTAATTGCTCATCGTTCCCTGATGAGGCTCGGGTTAGGTGATTGGGTGGCTGGGCTTCGCAGCTCGAAGGGAAGGGCTTCTCCTGTGCCGAATCTCTAAATAAATAAATGCTGTTTTCGTAAACTGCCTCTTCTTGGAGTTGAGCGGTGCCCCAAAAGGAAGCTTGCACTCAGTGTCGGCAAGACCGAGGAACCGACGGTGAACTTCAGGAAGGGGGAAGTCGAAGGAACACACACCAGTCCTCACGAGGGATCAGCAGTGGAAAGAGTTAGGAGTTTCCAGCTCCTGGGTGTCAACTTCCCTGAGGGTTTGATCCTGGGCCCAACTTTCTAGACTGAGAAGGTATGTAGTGAGGCCAGTGGCCGCACCTCATTAGGAGCTGGAGAAGGCTTGGTACGTTGCTGGATACTCCAGTGAATAACTACGGAGAGGAACCGACAGCTGAGTTCCTTCATCAGGACTGAAAAGGGAAGGGGTGGAAGCCAAGGTCAGAAGGTGGGGGAGAGAGGGAGAAGTTCATGGCTGACAGGTGATGGGTGAGACCGGGTGAGGGGCAGGCTGGGTTGGGGGGGAGAGAGAGGGGAACGAAGTGAGAAGCTTCACCCGGTGGGCAGAAGAGATAAAGAGCTGAGGAGGAAAGAATCTAATGAATGGTCCTGGCCTGTTTGTCCCCCTTCATAGCCTGTGCCTGACCCGCTGACGTCTTGCACGGGCGCTACTCCAGATCTCCACCATCTGCAGAAGGGTTGGAAGGTGGGGGAACCTGTAGGTGGTGGTGCTCCTGTAAGCTTCCTGCGATTGCCCTTGATGGGATAGGATGCTTTGGAAGGGGCTGATGGAATGGCCTGGATGAGTAATTGCAGTGGAAGCTACATGCAGGTTCCTATTTTTACTGTTCTGCTGTAGGTGTTTTCATTTGGCAGTTCTGTCAGAGCAGCCTGTTCTACTTTCAGCCTGTTCGGGTTACTGTTGAAGATAAGGGATGCTTAGGAATGTGGGCCATCCAATCAGGGTGGTGGAGAACTGAGGGGAGTTGGTTTTCCTGTGAGGGACACTAAGGCTGGGCTTGGGGCTTTTGTTCGGCAGGAGTTGAACAGAGAAGGCGCTGGAGAGAACAGGTCGTAGGATTCGACCCGGAGCAGGATGGTGATTCGATGAAGACAGGGGCCGAGATTGATTGAGGATCAGTGAAATATTGAGCTCCAACTTGGGCACATTTGACTGTTTTAATTAAAATGGGCCCTTTTCTTTTTGTTTTTCTTAACTAACCCTTTAGTTAAGATAAAGCTCATAAATACAATTCCTTTAATTGCACGCAGTGTGCTATTTGTTGTTTCTTGGCACTGAGTTGTAACAGGGTAACAAACTACATAGCAGCCACACCACCCACGGTTTCGGGTTAGGAGAACCGGCCCAGTCTCACGGGATTGGCGGGAACCGGAGTGTGTATTCCCAAGACTTGCGCAGCCAAGGAAACTAGCGGGGTTTCGAACATGTGGTAAAGATTCCAAGAACTAGAAACAAATTGTGCTTAAAATCACGGCACACAGTATTGTGCAAAGGTCTCAGACACTCTAGCTATATATAGAGGGTGCCTAAGACTTTTGCACAGAACTGTAGTAATTTTATGCATTGCACTGTACTGCTGCCACAAAAAAAAAACAAATTTCATGACATATGTGAGTGATGGTAAACCTGATTCTGATACGGGTCTCTGTTGTGGACTGAGAGTGGGAAGGGGGCAGGGAGAGGGGAATCATGGCTGGTAAAAGGGGAAGGGAGAGGGGAATCATGGTTGTGAAGTGGAGGCAGGGAGAGTGGGAATCATGGCTGGTAAAAGGGGAAGGGAGAGGGAAATCATGGTTGTGAAGTGGGGGCAGGGAGAGTGGGAATCATGTTTGGGAAAAGGAGAAGGGAGAGGGGGAAGCATGGTTGGGAAAAGGGGAAGGGAGAGGGGAATCATGGTTGGGAAAAGGGGAAGGGAGAGGGGGAATCATGGTTGGGAAAAGGGGAAGGGAGAGGGGAATCATGGTTGGGAAAAGGGGAAGGGAGAGGGGAATCATGGTTGGGAAAAGGGGAAGGGAGAGGGGGAATCATGGTTGTGAAGTGGAGGCAGGGAGAGTGGGAATCATGGCTGGTAAAAGGGGAAGGGAGAGGGGAATCATGGTTGTGAAGTGGGGGCAGGGAGAGTGGGAATCATGTTTGGGAAAAGGAGAAGGGAGAGGGGGAAGCATGGTTGGGAAAAGGGGAAGGGAGAGGGGAATCATGGTTGGGAAAAGGGGAAGGGAGAGGGGGAATCATGGTTGGGAAAAGGGGAAGGGAGAGGGGAATCATGGTTGGGCAACGGGGAAGGGAGGGGGGGAATCATGGTTGGGAAAAGGGGAAGGGAGGGGGGAATCATGGTTGTGAAGTGGGGGCAGGGAGAGTGGGAATCATGTTTGGGAAAAGGAGAAGGGAGAGGGGGAATCGTGTTTGGGAAAAGGAGAAGGGAGAGGGGGAAGCATGGTTGGGAAAAGGGGAAAGAGAGGGGGAATCATGGTTGGGAAAAGGGGAAGGGAGAGGGGGAATCATGGTTGTGAAGTGGAGGCAGGGAGAGGGGGAATCGTGTTTGGGAAAAGGAGAAGGGAAAGGGGGAAGCATGGTTGGGAAAAGGGGAAGGAGAGGGGAATCATGGTTGGGGAAAGGGGAAGGGAGAGGGGAATCATGGTTGGGAAAAGGGGAAGGGAGAGGAGAATCATGGTTGGGAGAAGGGGAAGGGAGAGAGGAATCATGGTTTGGAAAAGGGGAAGGGAAGGGGGAATCATGGTTGGGAAAAGAGGAAGGGAGAGAGGAATCATGGTTGGGAAAAGGGGAAGGGAGAGGGGGAATCATGGTTGGGAAAAGGGGAAGGGAGAGGGGGAATCATGGTTGGGAAAAGGGGAAGGGAGAGGGTGAATCATGGTTGTGAAGTGGAGGCAGGGAGAGGGGGAGTTGTGTTTGGGAAAAGGAGAAGGGAGAGGGGGAATCGTGTTTGGGGAAAGGAGAAGGGAGAGGGGGAAGCATGGTTGGGAAAAGAGGAAGGGAGAGAGGAATCATGGTTGGGAAAAGGGGAGGGAGAGGGGGAATCATGGTTGGGAAAAGGGGAAGGAAGAGCGGGAATCATGGTTGTGAAGTGGAGGCAGGGAGACGGGGAATCGTGTTTGGGAAAAGGAGAAGGGAGAGGGGAATCATGGTTGGGAAAAGGGGAGGGGAGAGAGGGAATCATGGTTGGGAAACGGGGAAGGGAGAGGGGAATCATGGTTGGGAAAAGGGGAAGGGAGAGGGGAATCATGGTTGGGAAATGGGGAAGGGAGAGGGGAATCATGGTTGGGAAAAGGGGAAGGGAGAGGGGGAATCATGGTTGGGAAAAGGGGAAGGGAGAGGGGGAATCATGGTTGGGAAAAGAGGAAGGGAGGGGGGAATTATGGTTGGGAAAAGGGGAAGGGAGAGGGGAATCATGGTTGGAAAAAGGGGAAGGGAGGGGGGAATCATGGTTGGGAAAAGGGGAAGGGAGAGGGGAATCGTGGTTGGGAAAAGGGGAGGGGAGAGAGGGAATCATGGTTGGGAAACGGGGAAGGGAAGGGGGAATCATGGTTGGGAAAAGAGGAAGGGAGAGAGGAATCATGGTTGGGAAAAGGGGAAGGGAGAGGGGGAATCATGGTTGGGAAAAGGGGAAGGGAGAGGGGGAATCATGGTTGGGAAAAGAGGAAGGGAGGGGGGAATTATGGTTGGGAAAAGGAGAAGGGAGAGGGGAATCATGGTTGGGAAAAGGGGAAGGGAGAGGGGGAATCATGGTTGTGAAGTGGAGGCAGGGAGAGGGGGAATTGTGTTTGGGAAAAGGGGAAGGGAGAGTGGGAATCATGGTTGGGAAAAGAGGAAGGGAGAGAGGAATCATGGTTGGAAAAATGGGAAGGGAGAGGGGAATCATGGTTGGGAAAAGGGGAGGGGAGAGGGGAATCATGGTTGGGAAAAGGGGAAGGGAGAGGGAAATCATGGTTGGCAAAAGGGGAGGGGAGAGGAGGAATCAGAGAGACATTCTGTAATGATCAACACACCAACTGTTTGGAATCAAATAAGCTTGCCTGGTGTCTCAGGGCTGGGTGTGTCTGTACCTGCCCCACCACCCCACCCCTGGCACTCCTTCCCCGCCACCTGTCCCCACAAACCCTCCCACGGTGCTCCACCCTCGCCATTCCCAGCACCCTTTGCTCCCGCCAGATTTACAGCCTCGCTTTCTGCTCACGTCGACAAATACAGTCGGGTACCAAAGTCAAGGCACCCTAGCTGAGACTATTGCACTGTACTGAATATCATAAAGGTTGTTTAGTGGCAGCATTACAGTGGAATACATAATTAATGAAAAACAACAGGACTGGAAAGGAAGGGAGAAGGTACAAGAGAAAGTGGGGGAGGGGAAAGAGAACAAGCTGGAAGGTGACAGGTGAAGCCAGGAAGGCAGAATGCGGAGTGGGGATGAAGTAAGAAGCTGAGAGGTGACGGGTGGGAAAGTTAAAGGGCTGGAGAGGAAGGAATCTGATCGGAGAGGAGAGTGGACCGTGGGAGAAAGGGAAGGAGGAGGGACACCAGGGGGAGGTGATGGGTGGGAAAGGTAAAGGGCTGGAGAGGAAGGAATCTGATAGGAGAGGGGAGTGGACCGTGGGAGAAAGGGAAGGAGGAGGGACACCAGGAGGAGGTGATGAGTGGGAAAGGTAAAGGGCTGGAGAGGAAGGAATCTGATCGGAGAGGAGAGTGGACCGTGGGAGAAAGGGAAGGAGGGGGGACACCAGGGGGAGGTGATGGGTGGGAAAGGTAAAGGGCTGGAGAGGAAGGAATCTGATCAGAGAGGAGAGTGGACCGTGGGAGAAAGGGAAGGAGGAGGGACACCAGGGGGAGGTGATGGGTGGGAAAGGTAAAGGGCTGGAGAGGAAGGAATCTGATAGGAGAGGGGAGTGGACCGTGGGAGAAAGGGAAGGAGGAGGGACACCAGGTGGAGGTGATGGGTGGGAAAGTTAAAGGGCTGGAGAGGAAGGAATCTGATCGGAGAGGAGAGTGGACCGTGGGAGAAAGGGAAGGAGGAGGGACACCAGGGGGAGG
The DNA here is from genome assembly GCF_030028105.1 of Mobula birostris. Classification (NCBI taxonomy): domain Eukaryota; kingdom Metazoa; phylum Chordata; class Chondrichthyes; order Myliobatiformes; family Myliobatidae; genus Mobula; species Mobula birostris. The sequence continues at coordinate 48,773,874 of NC_092389.1, read as the reverse complement.
TGACGGGTGGGAAAGGTAAAGGGCTGGAGAGGAAGGAATCTGCTCGGAGATGAGAGAGGACCGTGGGAGAAAGGGACGGAGGAGGGACACCAGGGGGAGGTGACGGGTGGGAACGGTAAAGGGCTGAAGAGGAAGGAACCTGATCGGAGAGGAGAGTGGACCGTGGGAGAAAGGGAAGGAGGAGGGACACCAGGGGGAGGTGATGGGTGGGAAAGGTAAAGGGCTGGAGTGGAAGGAATCTGATCGGAGAGGAGAGTGGACCGTGGGAGAAAGGGAAGGAGGAGGGGGATAGGAGTGAATTGTGGACCGTGGGAGAAAGGGATGGAGGAGGGGAATAGGAGTGAATTGTGGACCGTGGGAGAAAGGGAAGGAGGAGGGGGATAGGAGTGAATTGTGGACCGTGGGAGAAAGGGAAGGAGGAGGGGAATAGGAGTGAATTGTGGACCGTGGGAGAAAGGGAAGGAGGAGGGGGATAGGAGTGAATTGTGGACCGTGGGAGAAAGGGATGGAGGAGGGGAATAGGAGTGAATTGTGGACCGTGGGAGAAAGGGAAGGAGGAGGGGGATAGGAGTGCATTGTGGACCGTGGGAGAAAGGGAAGGAGGAGGTGCATCAGGAGGAGGCGATAAGGAGGTGAGGAGAAGAAATGAGAGGCCAGAGCCGGGAAGTGAAGAAGAGGTGAGAAAGGGTAACCAGGTGTGGGAAATTGATGTTCCTCCAAACAGGTTGGAGATAGAGAGACAGAGACAGACAGAGAGAGAGAGAGAGAGAGAGAGAGATAGATAAAGATAGAGAGAGAGAGAGAGAGAGCAATCAGTTCTTCTCCTCAGTGGGAACTTCAAGTCAGGCTACCTCCAGCTCTTCACTGCCTTTCAACAGACAAATGCTCAGCCTGTCTGCCTGAAGGTTTCTAATTAAAAGGAGGCCAGTCACAATTAGATGAGTGAATTATTATGTGGGTGCTGAAAACATAATTAAATGTCACATTGTGTGTATTAAAATAATGCATGACTGGACGTTGCTGTGACACTGATCTGCCTGAAGTATGAGTTTCAGGACATCATTCAAGGTCCTGTCTGGTCCCACCTGTGTCTAATTTGCAGAACAGTAATTGCCTTAATTAGAGTGGGTGGGTTGAAGATGCTAACATTGTAATTATCTCATGAAGCCAAGCAGGCACACTGTGCCCAGGGCGTTGTGAAATTAAACGCGTCGTGGGAAGGCAGCACCTCAGATTAGCGCGGCTGTGAAGCGCCGGGACCGCCTGCGAGATCCTTCCCGTGGGCTGCGGGGCGCACCAGAAACCGGGTCAGGTTTTCAAACATCTGTCGTGAAATTTGTTAACTTTGCAGCAGCAGTTCCAGCTGATAACCGAATATTAGAGAGAGAAGAAAAAAGGCGATTAACAACAGGGCATATATATATATAATAGTTAAATTAAATTAGTAAGTAAACAAGATCTCTGAGGACCCAACCTGGTCCCAACATGTCGATGTAGTTATAAAGAAGGCAAGGTGGCAGCTATACTTCATTAGGAGTTTGAAGAGATTTGGTATGTCAACAAAAACACTCAAAAGCTTCTGTAGATGCTTTCTATAAATAAATTGGACAGATACATGGATCTGAGGTGTATGGAGGGATATGGTCCGTGTGCAGGTCAGTGGGACTAGGCAGATAATGGTTCGGCACAGCCAAGAAGGGCCAAAGGGCCTGTTTCTGTGCTGTAGTTTCTATGGTTCTATGGTTCTATGTACCGTGGAGAGCATTCTGACAGGCTGCATCACTGTCTGATATGGAGGGGCTACTGCACAGGACAGAAAGAAGCTGCAGCAGGTTGTAAATCTAGTCAGCTCCATCTTGGGCACGAGCCTACAAAGTACCCAGGACATCTTCAGGGAGCGGTGTCTCAGAAAGGCAGCGTCCATTATTAAGGACCTCCAGGACCCAGGGCATGCCCTTTTCTCACCGTTACCATCAGGTAGGAGATACAGAAGCCTGAAGGCACACACTCAGCGATTCAGGAACAGCTTCTTCCCCTCTGCCATCCGATTCCTAAATGGACTTTGAACCCTTGGACACGACCTCACTTTTTAAAAATATATATTACTTTATTTCTGTTTTTGCACGATTTTTAATCTCTTCATCTTCATCTTCATCTTCTTCTTCTCCCTTCCTAATGGTAACAATGTCTTGTGCGATGGGGGTGCTTAATAATGGACGCTGCTTTCCGAGGGACGGCTCCCGGAATCAGAGCAGGCTCATGCCCACGGTGGAGCTGACTAACTTGACAACTCTCTGCTGCTTGCTTCGAAGCTGTGCAGAAGGCTCCCCACCACACCACACCAACCCCCCCCCCCCAAATCCCAGATGGTGACGCAGCCGGTTAGAATGCTCCCCAGGGTACATCTGTGGATGAGAATCCACTTGGGGACTTGGGAGTCTTCGTGCAGGACTTCGCTGAAGGTTAAACGGCAGCTGGGGTCAGAGCTGAGGGAGGAAAATGCGACACTTGGAAGACGGAAGCAAGGACACGAGGCTCGGGCTTCCTAAGGCAACAGTCAGACCGCACTCGGGAGTATCGAGAGCCGTTTTGGGGCCCCGTATCTGCCAAAAGATGCGCTGACAGGGGAACGACCCCGGGAACGAAAGGGTTAACGCACGCAGGCGATACGACATGGGCGACGGAATCGAGCCATTCGGCCCATCGAGTCTGCTCTGCCCATTTGTCGGGGCTGATCCATTTTCCCTCTCGGCCCCAGTCCCCTGCCTTCTCCCTGAATCACTTCATACCCTGACTAATCAAGAGTTTACCAATCTCTGCCTTAAATGTACACAGAGACTTGGCCTGGACAGCGGCCTGGGGCAACGAATCCCACAGATGCACCACTCTCTGGCTGAGGAAATCCCTCCTCCCCTCCAATCTAAGATGACGCCCCTCTACCCTGAGGCCGTGCCCTCTGGTCTTAAACTCACCCTCCATCCTCTCCGCATCTACTCGAGCAAGGCCTTTCACCACTCAATGAGGCCGCCCCGCACTCTTCTGAGTTCCAGTGAATACAGGCCCAGAGCCATCAAACGCTCTTCATCTGACAAGCCGCTCAACCTGGAATCGTTTTCCTGAACCTCCTCTGAACCCTCTCCAGTTTCAGCACGTCCTTACTAAGATAAGAAGACCAAAAGGTGGAGGGAGGAGAAGATGGCGACGCGATGCAGTGTGCTGGGCCGTTCCGAATGATATCGTATTTGTGAAGTAGGATGCCATGCACAATCCTGATTTGATAGAGACAGACGTGAAGAAGCACGGAGGAACATCTGGAGAAACTTCTGAAATGCCCGCTTCGCTGCCGCTGCTACTGTGTGATCGAGAATCTCCGGAGGGGAAGGCCCCAAATCCTTGGCTTTGCCTGTTGCCTGTTGCCGGGGTCAGGGTTGAAGCGTTCGGCAGAGATGGTGCTCGGTGCATCGGTGTCGGAGAGCTGGTCGGAGGCTCGGAGTTTTCGGACGGACTCGGAGTCGGACTGTGGTCGGATGCTGCATCGGCAAGTTTGCGGCGCTGGAGGTTCACCGTCTGCGTGAGATGATGGGACTTTCGAGAGACTTTGAGACTGTACCATGTCCATGGTCTGTTCTTATCAAATTACGGTATTGCTTTGCACTGTTGTAACTATATGTTATAATTATGTGGTTTTTGACAGTTTTTCGGTCTTGGTCTGTCCTATGTTTCTGTGATATTATTCTGGAGGAACATTTTATCATTTCTTAATGCATGCATTACTAAATGACAATAAAAGAGGACTGTGTGTCCTCATAATCTTAAATAAAACTGCTCACATTACTCCAAGTGAGGCCTCGCTAGAGCTTCACAAAGCCTCAACATTACAGCGTTTCTTTTTATAGCAAGTCCTCCTGAAGTGAATGCTAAAGTCGCATTTCCCTTCGTCACCACACACGCATCCTGCAAATTAACCTTCGGGGAATCCAGCCCGCGCAAGGACTCCCAATCCCTTTGCGCCCCCGTTTTGAAGGCTCCGGGCCTGTACTTGGTGGAGCTGAGAAGGACGGGGGGGGGGGCGGGGAGGGGCTGATCACATTGAAACTTATCAAATATTGAAAGGCACAACTATGGAACAAATAGTGGAGGTAGACATAGATCAGGCTTCCTTTTACAAAAGAAAAAATAACAGTTTCCAAATCTCCCTTCTGTGGAACGCACTACCTAGTTTTAATCAAACGCTCCTTAAATAGAATAATCTCAATGTGTTGCCACATTAAACAATATCAGCCCAGCTGAGAAAGGTTTATTTTAGCAGCCCGAGATAGGTAAAGGTATAATATATTCCATTGTTTTAAAATTTATAAAGAATGCACCTTTGATGTCAAGGCCGCTCTGAGCTTGCCCAGGGCGACTTTGCTCAACGAGCCTTCATATTCCATTTTTGATGATCTGCACGCCGTTACCACGCCAGGGTATGACTGCACGACAAGAGGCAACGGGGTGTGGCTTGCATCCCCAGATTTTATTCATCAAAGGGATTATCGCAGCAGGATCACAGGGGGAGAGAAAATTGATAAAATAAATACAACACGTTTGTACATTACTGCAAAATGAGGGAAGGAAGCAAGGTACGTGCAATGCTTTCTTTCCCCCCTCTTCGCCTTCCCTCTTCTTTCATTCCCCACCCTGACATGTTACCTCTCCTCCTCGCCCGAACAAACAGTCAGTGTTCCAGGCACTGCTCCCGCTAAGCAACGCGCAGTAGCCGAAATGCTCCCACACACATAGCCCTCGTTGCCACGCAGGCTGGAACCCCCTCCGATTTCCAACCCGCCCTCAAAAACACCCGGTCCATTTCTAACACCTCCCTCCCCTTTCTCGATCTCTCTCTGCCTCCGTCTCTGGAGACAAACTGTCGACTGCCATGTTTTATAAATCGACCAATCCCCACATTTACCTTTTCCCTTCCTGTCTCCTACAAAAATGATGTTCCCTTTTCTCAGTTCCTTCAACTCTGCTGCATCTTTCCAGAACAGCAAAGGTGTCTTCATTCTGGTGTCCCTCCTTCCTTCCCTTTCTCCCACGGTCCACTCTCCTCTCTGATCAGATTCCTTCCTCTCCAGCCCTTTACCTTTCCCACCCATCACCTCCCCCTGGTGTCCCTCCTCCTTCCCTTTCTCCCACGGTCCACTCTCCTCTCCGATCAGATTCCTTCCTCTCCAGCCCTTTACCTTTCCTACCCATCACCTCCCCCTGGTGTCCCTCCTCCTTCCCTTTCTCCCACGGTCCACTCTCCTCTCTGATCAGATTCTTTCCTCTCCTGACCTTTACCTTTCCCACCCATCACCACCCCCTGGTGTCTCTCCTCCTTCCCTTTCTCCCACGGTCCACTCTCCTCTCCGATCAGATTCCTTCCTCTCCAACCCTTTACCTTTACCTTGCCTTCTCTACCTATCTCCTCCCACCTTCTCACTTCATCCTCTGCTCCCCCACCCACCTCTCTTCATCTATCGCCTTCCAGCTTGTCCTCCTTCCATCTTCCTATTCTGAAATCTTTCCACTTCCTTTCCAGTCCTGATAAAAGGTCTTTGCCCAAAATCCAACATGCCTGATCATTTTTTCTTTATAAAGCTGCGTGGATCTACTGCTGCAGGTGAGGTGGAGAGCATCTCTGATGTCCTGCAATGGAAAACCACTCCCTGGGGGCAGATGCGGTGAAGACGAAGGAACTGAGACAAGGGAATGGCATTTTCACAGGAGACGGGGTGGGAAGCGATGTAGTCAGGGTGACCATGGGAATCTATAGAGTTCGGAAAGATGTGGAGAGAGAGAGGGAAGGAGAGAGGGGAGAGAGAAAGAGACAGAGAGGGGGAGAGAGAGAGGGGAGGGGAGGTGTCAGAAATGGGCAAAGTGAATTTAAGGGCAGGGTGGAAGTGGGAGGCAAAGTCGAGCAAGTACCAGGCTGCGTGGCAAGGAAGGCTACGTGCGTGGGGGCATTTCGGTCACTGTGCGGCCGTGCACCGGCGCAGCTTAGGGGGGAGTGGGCCGGAAAAGTCTACTCCTCTGGTATTTTCTGTGTGTGTCTCACTGCTACTGTGTGACGTCGGATTTTCCGATCCGGAGACTGACGAGGAGTTGATAGGAAGGTGTCCTGGTGTGGTTAACGAGAGGCAGCATATCCCGCGATCTTCTCTCCTTTCTCCACGGCGCTGGGGCTGCGAGACTGCCTCCAGGCAGCTGTGCTTTGTGACGCTGAGCCCTGCGGCCATTTGCCCCGCCAAGGTGACGAACCGAAACGGGGGATTTGGGCCTCCCCCGGGGGATTCAGGTCGATGGACTCAATTCGGTTCGGAATGTCGCTGCTTGCTGATTTGCGTGATTTGTTTTATTTCCCCCCCTGTCTCTGCGCATCGGGTATTAGCCCATTTTTTGAATCGGGTCCCTGCTGGTCGCTTGTTTTGTGGTTGCCTGTCAGCAGAAAAATCTCAGGGCTGTAGAACTTATGCACACTTTGATAATAAATATACGTTGAATCCTTCGAATCCATATATATCGCCATTTATACAACGCTGAGATTTGTTTTCTTGTGGGCATTCACAGTAACTACGTCATGGAATAGTAACAATAACAAATAGGCGTCCGTCAGTCTTGCGAGACCATGGATCTGCGCCTGGAAAGTCTTCACTCTTCAGGGCGCAAGCCTGGGCAAGGTTATATGGAAGACCGGCAGTTGCCCATGCTGCAAGTCTCCCCTCTCCACGACACCGATGTTGTCCAAGGGAAGGGCATTAGGACCCATACAGCTTGGCACCGGTGTCGTCGCAGAGCAATGTGTGATTAAGTGCCCTGCTCAAGGACACAACACGTTGCCTTGGCTGGGGCTCGAACTCACGACCTTCAGATTGCTAGTCCAATGCCTTAACCACTTGGCCACGTGCTGCCCACACCAATAACATTAATAGAATCAATGAAAGACCACATCAACATGGACTTTCAACCAATGTGCAAATAACAAAAGATAGAAATGATAATAAATAAATAAGCAATAAATACTGAGAACAAGCGATGAAGGGTCCTTCAAAGTGAGTCCTTTGGTTGAAAGAATAGTTCAGTGACGAGGCAAGTGAGGCTGAGTGAAGTAATCCCCTCTAGTTCAAGAGCCAGACATTCGTCATTACCCCTCAACCATCAGGAAGGAGGTACAGGAGCCTCAGGACTTACACCACCAAGTTCAGGAACAGTTATTACCTCCTCAACCATCAGGAAAGAGGTACAGGAGCCTCAGAAACCACACCACCAGGTTCAGGAACAGTTATTACCCCTCAACCGTCAGGAAGGAGGTAAAGGAGCCTCAGGACCCACACCACCAGGTTCAGGAACAGTTATTACCCCTCGACCATCAGGAAGGAGGTACAGGAGCCTCAGGACCCACACCACCAGGTTCAGGGACAGTTATTACCCATCAACCATCAGGTAGGAGGTAGAGGAGCCTCAGATCCCACACCACAAGGTTCAGCAACAGTTATTACTTCTCAACCATCAGGAAGGAGGTACAGGAGCCTCAGGACCCACACCACCAGGTTCAGGAACAGTTATTACCCCTCAACTATCAGGAAGGAGGTACAGGAGCCTCAGGACACACACCACCAGGTTCAGGAACAGTTATTACCCCTCAACTGTCAGGAAGGAGGTACAGGAGCCTCAGGACCCACACCACCAGGTTCAGGGACAGTTACTATCCCTCAACCATCAGGAAGGAGGTACAGGAGCCTCAGGACCCACACCACCAGATTCAGGGACAGTTATTACCCCTCAACCATGAGGAAGGAGGTACAGGAGCCTCAGGACCCACACCACCAGGTTCAGGAACAGTTATTACCCCTCAACCATCAGGAAGGAGGTACAGGAGCCTCAGGACCCACACCACCAGGTTCAGGAACAGTTATTACCCCTCAACCATCAGGAAGGAGGTACAGGAGCCTCAGGACCCACACCACCAGGTTCAGGGACAGTTATTACCCCTCAACCAACAGGAAGGAGGTACAGGAGCCTCAGGACCCACACCACCAGATTCAGGGACAGTTATTACCCCTCAACCATGAGGAAGGAGGTACAGGAGCCTCAGGACCCACACCACCAGGTTCAGGGACAGTTATTACCCCTCAACCAACAGGAAGGAGGTAAAGGAGCCTCAGGACCCACACCACCAGGTTCAGGGACAGTTATTACCCCTCAACCGTCAGGAAGGAGGTAAAGGAGCCTCAGGACCCACACCACCAGGTTCAGGAACAGTTATTACCCCTCAACCGTCAGGAAGGAGGTACAGGAGCCTCAGGACCCACACCACCAGGTTCAGGAACAGTTATTACCCCTCAACCGTCAGGAAGGAGGTACAGGAGCCTCGGGACCAACACCACCAGGTTCTGGAACAGTTATTACCCCTCAACTATCAGGAAGGAGGTACAGGAGCCTCGGGACGAACACCACCAGGTTCTGGAACAGTTATTACCCCTCAACCGTCAGGAAGGAGGTACAGGAGCCTCAGGATCCACACCAGCAGGTTCAGGAAGAGTTATTACCTCTCAACCATCAGGAAGGAGGTACAGGAGCCTCAGGATCCACACCACCAGGTTCAGGGACAGTTATTACCCCTCAACCACCAGGAAGGAGGTACAGGAGCCTCAGGATTCACACCACCAGGTTCAGGAACAGTTATTACCCCTCAACCATCAGCAAGGAGGTACAGGAGCCTCAGGACCCACACCACCAGGATCAGGAACAGTTATTACCCCTCAACTGTCAGGAAGGAGGTACAGGAGCCTCAGGACCCACACCACCAGGTTCAGGGACAGTTATTACCCCTCAACCATCAGGAAGGAGGTACAGGAGCCTCAGGTCCCACACCACCAGGTTCAGGAACAGCCCCCAACCAACCGGCTCTTGAACCAGAGGAGATAACTTCACTCGCCCCATCACAGAACCGTTCCCACACCCTATGGACTCATTTCAGGGGCCCTTCATCACATATTTACTGTTTGTTTATGTTTTATTATTGTATTTGCAAAGTTTGTTGTCTTTTGAACACTGGTCTAGGTTGAGTGGCTAATTGAGTCTTTCACTGATTCTGTTACAGTTAGTCATAGTCAAACTCATGAGATTATTCTATTATGGATTTATTGAGCTTCCTGCTAGAAAATGAATCTCAGGGTTGTATATGGTGACATACAGGGACTTTGATGATAGTTATACTTTGAACTTTGAGTGAAAAATTGTGAACAAGCAAGTATTTATTTTTCCTCAAATCAGTTCCTTGTAACAACATAAAAAGGGTGACAACCCTCCTCGGGGCCATGACGAATCTGGTTCTTTATCCAACGACTTGAGAAATACAGTGGCAGACTGGATTCTGATCACAGTCAGACTCATCACCGACGTATGTCATTAAATTTAGCCTCTTCTCTCTTCTCCTCACCTGCCCCTGCCCATCACCTCCCCCCGGTGGACCTCCTCCTTCCCTTTCTCCCACAGTCCACTCTCCTCTCCGATCAGATTCCTTCCTCTCCGGCTCTTTACCTTTCCCACCCGTCACCTCCCCCGGTGTCTCTCCTCCTTCCCTTTCTCCCACGGTCCACTCTCCTCTCCGATCAGATTCCTTCCTCTCCAGCCCTTTACCTTTCCCACCCATCACCTCCACCTGGTGTCCCTCCTCCTTCCCTTTCTCCCACCGTCCACTCTCCTCTCCCATCAGATTCCTTCCTCTCCAGCCCTTTACCTTTCCCACCCGTCACCTCCCCCGGTGTCTCTCCTCCTTCCCTTTCTCCCACGGTCCACTCTCCTCTCCGATCAGATTCCTTCCTCTCCAGCCCTTTACCTTTCCCACCCATCACCTCCCCCTGGTGTCCCTCCTCCTTCCCTTTCTCCCATGGTCCACTCTCCTCTCCGATCAGATTCCTTCCTCTCCAGCCCTTTACCCTTCCCACCCGTCACCTCCCCCGGTGTCTCTCCTCCTTCCCTTTCTCCCATGGTCCACTCTCCTCTCCGATCAGATTCCTTCCTCTCCGGCTCTTTACCTTTCCCACCCGTCACCTCCCCCGGTGTCTCTCCTCCTTCCCTTTCTCCCACGGTCCACTCTCCTCTCCGATCAGATTCCTTCCTCTCCAGCCCTTTACCTTTCCCACCCATCACCTCCACCTGGTGTCCCTCCTCCTTCCCTTTCTCCCACCGTCCACTCTCCTCTCCGATCAGATTCCTTCCTCTCCAGCCCTTTACCTTTCCCACCCATCACCTCCCCCTGGTGTCCCTCCTCCTTCCCTTTCTCCCATGGTCCACTCTCCTCTCCGATCAGATTCCTTCCTCTCCAGCCCTTTACCCTTCCCACCCATCACCTCCCCCTGGTGTCCCTCCTCCTTCCCTTTCTCCCACGGTCCACTCTCCTCTCCGATCAGATTCCTTCCTCTCCAGCCCTTTACCTTTCCCACCCATCACCTCCCCCTGGTGTCCCTCCTCCTTCCCTTTCTCCCACGGTCCACTCTCCCCTCCGATCAGATTCCTTCCTCTCCGGCCCTTTACCTTTCCCACCCGTCACCTCCCCCGGTGTCTCTCCTCCTTCCCTTTCTCCCACGGTCCACTCTCCCCTCCGATCAGATTCCTTCCTCTCCAGCCCTTTACCTTTCCCACCCATCACCTCCCCCTGGTGTCCCTCCTCCTTCCCTTTCTCCCACGGTCCACTCTCCTCTCCGATCAGATTCCTTCCTCTCCAGCCCTTTACCTTTCCCACCCATCACCTCCCCCTGGTGTCCCTCCTCCTTCCCTTTCTCCCACGGTTCACTCTCCTCTCCTATCAGATTCCTTCCTCTCCAGCCTTTTACCTTTCCCACCCGTCACCTCCCGCTGGTGTCCCTCCTCCTTCCCTTTCTCCCACGGTCCACTCTCCTCTCCAATCAGATTCCTTCCTCTCCAGCCCTTTACCTTTCCCACCCATCACCTCCCCCTGGTGTCCCTCCTCCTTCCCTTTCTCCCACGGTCCACTCTCCTCTCCGATCAGATTCCTTCCTCTCCAGCCCTTTACCTTTCCCACCCATCACCTCCCCCTGGTGTCCCTCCTCCTTCCCTTTCTCCCACGGTCCACTCTCCCCTCCGATCAGATTCCTTCCTCTCCGGCCCTTTACCTTTCCCACCCGTCACCTCCCCCGGTGTCTCTCCTCCTTCCCTTTCTCCCACGGTCTACTCTCCCCTCCGATCAGATTCCTTCCTCTCCAGCCCTTTACCTTTCCCACCCATCACCTCCCCCTGGTGTCCCTCCTCCTTCCCTTTCTCCCACGGTCCACTCTCCTCTCCGATCAGATTCCTTCCTCTCCAGCCCTTTACCTTTCCCACCCATCACCTCCCCCTGGTGTCCCTCCTCCTTCCCTTTCTCCCACGGTTCACTCTCCTCTCCTATCAGATTCCTTCCTCTCCAGCCTTTTACCTTTCCCACCCGTCACCTCCCGCTGGTGTCCCTCCTCCTTCCCTTTCTCCCACGGTCCACTCTCCTCTCCAATCAGATTCCTTCCTCTCCAGCCCTTTACCTTTCCCACCCATCACCTCCCCCTGGTGTCCCTCCTCCTTCCCTTTCTCCCACGGTCCACTCTCCTCTCCGATCAGATTCCTTCCTCTCCAGCCCTTTACCCTTCCCACCCATCACCTCCCCCTGGTGTCCCTCCTCCTTCCCTTTCCCCCACGGTCCACTCTCCTCTCCTATCAGATTCCTTCCTCTCCAGCCCTTTACCTTTCCCACCCATCACCTCCCCCTGGTGTCCCTCCTCCTTCCCTTTCTCCCACGGTCCACTCTCCTCTCCGATCAGATTCCTTCCTCTCCAGCCCTTTACCTTTCCCACCCACCTGGCTTCACCCAGCACCTTAAATCTCACCTCCTTCCCCTTTTAATTCTGGTGTCTTCCCCCTTCCTTTCCAGTCCTGAGGAAGGGTCCTGGCCCGAAATGACGATCGCTTGTCTGTTCATTCCCACAGACGCTGACTGAGCTGCTGTGCTCCTCCAGCATTTTGCGTCTGTTACTCGTGAATTTGTTGTGCGGCACCTACACAGTGTGGTGCTTGGAAAAAAAAAATACCCCAGGTTGCATTGAGAATTATTTTTGAAAAGGCAATGCACAAAGAGAGGAAAAATAGTGATATAGTGTGCCATATGTTTGTGGACTGTTCAGATATCTGACGGTGGAGGGGAAGAGGAGGGAGGGAACATCGACTCAGACCATGCGTCGGGCATTTTCATGCCTTACAAGGCGCAGATTGGGAGTCTGTGTGGGGCGCCACTCCTCGCACAGACACTAGAGCAATGTGTGATTAAGTGCCTTGCTCAAGGGCACAAATACGCTGCCATAGCTGGGGCTCGAACTGGCAACCTTCGGATCACTAGACGAACACCTTAACCACTTGGCCACGTGTCCAACAGGGGAAAACATTGAGTATGTTTCTTCACTGTCCTGTACCTCCTCCTTGATAGTTGCAATGAGAAAGAGTGTGAAATCGATTTACCTTTATGGATATATCTCTTCTCTCCCTCCCTGCCCTCCACACCCCGTGACAGGAGTTCAGTGAGGGCCCAGGTTCAGAGGGGGAGACACAGACAGTATTCTCTATGTTTTACAGAACAAAGGAAAACAATAAACTCTCGGCCAGCAGGGCCAGCTAGCTAAACAAAACTCTCAAACCGACTAAAAACCAACACCGTCACTCTGCCTCGAAAGCAGTGACCCAGATCTAAATAAATATCGCTCCTTCAACAGCATCTGTCTAAATTTCCAGTCTTTGTGCCCGAACCATGGACTGGGGTCAGCGGGGAGAGCTGTCATCACTGGGCTTCCGTCGAGACGCAACGAGACCGAACCGCGAGGAAGATGTTCGAGAACCAGCACAAAGCAACCCCCGCTGACTTCTCTCAGCTGCCCGCCTGCGAGGACGCCCTCGCTCTGTGGCAGCGCCTCCATTCCTGACACCCAGGAGATCAGATTCTGCCCCGAATAATTCTGTCTCGAAATGTTGACTCTCCACAGAGGCTGCCTGACTTGCTGAGTTCCTCCAGCAATTTTTTGTGAAGGTCTTTCAAGATTTTCCACATCTCCCTGTCTACATTAGTCACAATTTTTTATTTACCTTGTGTTTCCATCAACTCCACTGCCCAAACCCCACTGCCAGAACCAACCACTCACCCACACTTTAGAGTGTACTGCTGTGGAGAATCAACCTTGTGACCTGTGGGGGTCTTTCGGATGTGGGGTGGAATTCAGAGCTGCCGGGGGAAGCCCCGACAGACAGTACCTCAACATCAGGATCCAATCTGGGGGCCACCAGACTTTGAGACCTCTCCGCCTCACCACTCTGCCTCCTCGCCCACCTGTGAACTGGCTCTCCTCACCTCAAAATGGAAATGGCCAAGTTTTGCGCCCCCCCCCGCACGTTCACGAGTTGTCATGACTTTCGGATGTGCAGAGAGAGGAAGAGAGGGAGAGACTCTAAAGTGGGGTCGACAGTCCGCTGGATTTAGAACTGTCGCAGAATTTTAAGGGCCAGGAGAACAATAAACTCTAGGCCAAGAGGGCCGTTAACTCAAGCTCTCAAGCTGGAAGTTAAATGCCAACCCTGCCGGACAAGATAACTCAAGACTAAATGAATACTGCTCCGTTCCGGCACCTGTTCAACACGGTAGGGCCCTTTTCCAGACGAGGACAAGGGTAAGCAGGGACCGTAAATGTGGCTGTGCTTTTGGTCAAGTGCAGACAAGACTGGAACGAAAATAAGGGAGTTAAATACCACCAGAATGAGATGGTAATTATTCTACCCCACCCCCTCCCCCACCACTGGAATGCGCACATTCACGCGGCTGCTGGACGTGGGGCGAAGCCCGCCTGCAGGAGGGCACGCAGATTCTGTGTTTGCGTCAGAAGGTTGGGGGCATGCTACGATGGTGCTGTTAGTGTGACAACGCTTGCAGGATGCCTCCAGCACATGCTTGGACTGCGTTGGTCGTAGACGCGAGACTACACGTTTCATTCCACGGTTCGACATACAAATATTCTTAATTTTTAAAAAACAATCTAATCGTTATCTTAATCCCTTCACCATCTGGTCTCTCCCTTCCGTCCAAGAGTTGCCTCCACCTTCACTTGCACACCAGAGCGAGGTCTGAGGGGCTGAGTAGCCCACCTCAAGTACAATTCTTTTTCATTCGAGTTTACGGGGCACAGTTCACCCTGCGACAGAAGGGCTGCTTTCACCTTCGGCTCCTGCGTAGCTCCAAGCGGGAGCTCAGAGTACGATTGTCGGGGCTGCCTGGATGTCCAGTCCCAGGGAGGATGGTGGTCATCCAGAGGTTCTGTGGATTGCTGAAGTCTGCTGGCTTATGAGCAATTTCAAACCCCGGCATCTCGGATCTGGGAATCCAAATCTATAATTCCCTGAAAGTCACAGTGGATAATGTTGTCAAGAGAGCTTTGGGCACATTGGACTTCATAGACCAACGTCCAGGAGGTGCGATGTTATGAAGAGGTCTCCCTCCTACCTCTGTCCCTCCATCATCACAGTATTCTCTTCCTCCTCCCTCCGACCCTCCAGAATCACAGAAACACTCCCCCTCCCTTCCTCCGTCCCTCCGACACACAGACACACTCTTCCTCCCTCCATCCTGCCAAGATCACAGGCAC
>NC_092389.1:48746681-48754181 GCF_030028105.1 Mobula birostris | reverse complement strand
AACCATGATTCCCCTCTCCCTTCCCCTTTTCCCAACCATGATTCCCCACTCCCTTCTCCTTTTCCCAACCATGATTACCCTCTCCCTTCCCCTTTTCTCAACCACGATTCCCCCTCTCCCTTCCCCTTTTCCCAACCATGATTCCCGCTCTCCCTTCCGCTTTTCCCGACCATGATTCCCCTCTCCTTTCCCCTTTTCCCAACCATGATTCCCCCTCTCCCTTCCCCTTTTCCCAACCATGATTCCCCTCTCCCTTCCCCTTTTCCCGACCATGATTCCCCTCTCCTTTCCCCTTTTCCCGACCATGATTCCCCCTCTCCCTTCCCCTTTTCCCGACCATGATTCCCCCTCTCCCTTCCCCTTTTCCCAACCATGATTCCCCCTCTCCCTTCCCCTTTTCCCAACTATGATTCCCCCTCTCCCTTCCCCTCTTCCCAACCATGATTCCCCCACTCCCTTCCCCTCTTCCCAACCATGATTCTCCCCTCCCTTCCCCTTTTCCCAACCATGATTCCCCTCTCCCTTCCCCTTTTCTCAGCCATGATTCCCCTCTCTCTTCCCCTTTTCCCAACCATGATTCCCCCTCTCCCTTCCCCTCTTCCCAACCATGATTTCCCTCTCCCTTCCCCTTTTCCCAACCATGATTCCCCTCTCCCTGTCCCTCCTTCCCACTCTCAGTCCACAACAGAGACCCATATCAGAATCAGGTTTATCATCACTCCAATATGTCATGAAATCTGTTTTTTTTTGCGACAGCAGTACAATGCAATACATAAAATTACTACAGTCCTGTGTAACAGTCTTAGGCACTCTAGCTGCATACTGGGCACCTAAGACGTTTGTCCAATCCCATGATTGGGTTGCAGAGGAGACTTGCAGGTGGCAGGGCTGGAGGAGCCAGTATCTTCGCCGTATCTCTGAATGAAATAAAGTAAAACTGAAACGTTTTGAAACGCAGGAGTGTCGTATTTCCATTCAGGACCACGGTGAGGGGAGGGGCTCTTCACCTGGGAGTCTGTCGGGGTCGCCCACCGTGTCCGATGCTCCCGGTGTGGCTTCTTGTACGTCGGTGAGACCGCTTCGCCGAGCAGCTACGCTCCGTCTGCCAGAACATGCAGGATCTCCCGGCGTCCGTGCATTTTAATTCCACTTCCCATTCCCATTCCGACATGTCAGTCCGTGGCCTCCTCTACTGCCGTGATGAGGTCGGAGGAATAACACCTTATGTTCCGTCTGGGTGGCCTCCAACCTGATGGCATGAACATTGACTTCTCAAACTTCTGGTAACGCCCCACCACTCTCCTTCGCTATTCCCCATTCCCCTTTTCCCTCTCTCACCTTATCTCCTTGCCCGCCCTTCGCTTCCCTCCAGTGCTCCAACTCCCGTGTCTTTCTTCCGTGGCCTTCCCTCCTCTCTTATCAGACTCCCCACTTCTCCAGCCCTGTATCTCTCTCACCAATTGACTTCCCAGCTCTTTACTTCACCCCCTCCCTCTCCTGATTTCACCTATCACCTCGTGTTTCTCCATCCCCTCCCCTTGAACTTTAAAATCCACTCCTTATCTTTTTTATCCCCAGTCTTGCCGAGGGGTCTTGGCCCGAAACGTTGCCTGCACTCTTTTCTACGG
This sequence comes from Mobula birostris, assembly GCF_030028105.1. Classification (NCBI taxonomy): domain Eukaryota; kingdom Metazoa; phylum Chordata; class Chondrichthyes; order Myliobatiformes; family Myliobatidae; genus Mobula; species Mobula birostris. The sequence continues at coordinate 48,752,553 of NC_092389.1, read as the reverse complement.
ATGCTGCCTGGCCTGCTGAGTTCCTGCAGTTCTTTACCCCGCTCCCCCATCCCGGTTCCACCTATCACCTGCCACCTTGTACTTCTTCCTCCCCCACCCCCCACCCACATTCTCCCTTTCCTTTCCGGTCCCGACGAAGCGTCTCGGGCCGAAGTGTCGACTATTTAATCCTACTGTCAACCTGTTTAAGGTTGAGATTATGCGCGCAGTGGGCGCATCGCCCCCTCCTACGCTCCTTGATCTCGTCACCCGAGCTTCGGTGTCACGCAATCCTGCCACTTCCATCTGGCGCACGCCTTCACTGACCAGGTCCAGCACTTGCCTCTGTTGGATCTTGCCCCTTGGGAGGAGAAGATGGCAGCGCGACACAGCGCGCGCAGCTCTCCGGTGAAATGATATCGTTTCTGTTAAATAGGGGCCGTGGACAATCCTGATTTGATGGAGACAGACGTGAGAAGCAGGGAGGAACATCTGGAGTAACTTCTGAAATGCCCGGTTCGCTGCCGCTGCTACTGTGCGGTCGAGAATCTCCGAAGGGGAAGGCCCCAAATCCTCGGCTTTGCCTGCTGCTGGCGACCGAGGCTGGGGTCGAAGCGTTTGACAGAGATGGTGCTCAGTACTCAGTGTCGGAGGGCTGATCGGTGGTTCGAAGTTTTCAGACGACTCAGAGTCGGACTGTGGTCGGGCATGGCAGGGAGAGTTTTCTTCCTTCTCCCGTCTACGTGAGACGTGGGACTTTCGAGAGACTTTGAACGTTTTTACTGTGTCACGGCCTGTTCTTCATCAAGTAATGGTATTGTTGCACTGTTGTAACTATATGTTATAATTATGTGGTTTTTGTCAGTTTTTCAGTCTTGGTCTGTCCTGTGTTTCAGTGATATCACACCGGAGGAATATTGTATCATTTCTTAATGCATGCATTACTAAATGACAATAAAACAGGACTACGTGTCTTCATAATCTAATCCTTGCACAAGTCATCGGGCTTGTGGGGCTGTGGCCGTGGTTAATCGGGGGGGAGGGGAGGGGCCTCGGATTAGTCGGGGGATGGGCGTGTGCCCCTTGGGATTAGGTTTGAGGGTGGATGTACAGGAGTGGGATTGGGAGAGATCAGGTTGTGGAGTTGTGTGTGCTCAGGTAGGTTGGCGCTCCGTCGGACAGGGTAGTGTAGTGGTTGTTAGGTTTGTGGGCGGTGTGGCCCGGGGTTAACTGGGGCGGCGCCTGACCCGCTGAGTCCCTCCAGTGTTTCGTGCGTGACGCTGTACGCTGTACGCACTCTGAGACGGAATCTGCTCTGCAGTCTGACGCAGCTCGATGCGAAGTGGAGCTCGCTCGAGCTCGGCAAAGACGCTTCGAGAATCAGCTGAGACGAGGGTTCACGGGGAGGCGTCAAGCCCCTCAGAGTGAGAAATTGATGACCCGTTTCACCCAGTGCCGTGCTTTACGATGTCTAGTTTTCTTTAAGTAATATTTTTATTGAATTTTACGTATATTCCACATATACAAATAAACACTAATAATAATTAAACTAAATAGTGAAATGTCCTCATGTTTTTCACAACCATCAAAGGAAAAGAAATAGAACATTTCACGCACTTCACATATTTAACAAAGAAATAAAATAAAAACACATCAGGAAAAAGAAAACCGTAGAAGCTCTCAACAACACACAGCTATTTCAAAATGACTGTGTACCTTGACGTCTAAGAAACTCCAATAAAGGTTTCCACACATTTTCAAATTCTCCTGCCCTTCCTCTGGTTATGTCAGTCAGTCTCTCCAATACGATGCAAGATGCCATCTCCTTCACCCATACACGTATCCATTTTTCTCCAGGATAAAGCTATCATCCTCCTGGCCGGCAGGGGTCCAAAGTCAATTAAAGTTGACTGTTTTGGTGTCTAGTTACTGTTTCAATGCAGGGAACACTGGGCCGAACTTCACGTAGCAGCTCCTCCACAGAAGAACACGAGAAACGGGAGCAGAGGTCGGCCATCTGGCCCGTCGAGCCTGATCCAGTCATTCAATAAGGTCATGGCTGATCTGATCATGGACTCATCTCCACCTGCCTGCCTTTTAGATTAGATTCAGAGAACACTCAGTCCTCTTTTATTGTCATTTAGAAATGCATACATACATTAAGAAATGATACAATGCTTCTCCGGAATGATATCACAGAAAAACAGGACAAACCAAAGACTAACACTGACAGAACCACATAATTATAACATATAGTTACAGCAGTGCAAAGTAATACCATAATTTGATGAAGAACAAACCATGGGCACGGTAAAAAAAAAGTTCTCAAAGTCCCCGAATCGATCGACTCCCGAGACCCCGATAGCAGGCGGCAAAAGGGAGAAACTCCCTGCCATAAACCTCCCGGCACCGTCAACTTGCCGATGCCTTGGAAGCAGCCGACCCCAGCCGACACTGAGTCCGTCCGTCCGAAAAATCCGAGCTTCCGACCAGCCTCTCCAATACAGCCTCCCGAACACCATCCTCTGCCGAGCACCTTCGACCCAGCCGCTGAAACAAGCAAAGCTGAGGATTCGGGGCCTTCAGCTCCGGAGATTCCGGTTACCACACAGTAGCAGCGGCAGCGAAGCGGGCATTTCAGAAGTTTTCCAGATGTTCCTCCGTACTCTCACATCCGTCTCCATCAAATCAGAATTGTGCACGGTCCCCTACTTGACAGATAACAGATATTTATCACCGGAGAGGCCGCGCGCGCTGCATCGCGCCGCCATCTTCTCCTCCTCCCCCATAACCCTTAATCCCCCAACTATGCAAAAACCCATCCAACCTTGACTTTAAATATATTTACTGAGGTAGCCTCCACTGCTTCACTGGGCAAAGAATTCCACAGATTCACCACCCTCTGGGAAAAGCAATTCCTCCTCATCTCCGTCCTAAATCTACTCCCCTGAATCCTGAGGTTACGTCCCCTCGTTCTCATCTCACCTACCCATGGAAACGATATTTCCCACGTTACTGCAAACTAAATAATCAGCAATCACTTACACTCACAAACTTACACAACACCTCCTTGCTCCTTCCTCGATTTCCACAGTTCTCGGAGTGTTCAGAGTTAAAATTTCAAAGTTGTTTCTATGTTCTATGTTCTCTGTTCTGAAACAAAGGAGCTGGTCATGGACGACAGGAGGAATGGAGACAGGCTAACCCCTATTGACATCAATGGGTCTGGGGTTGAGAGGGTGAACAGCTTCAAGTTCCTCGGCATCCACATCACCGAGGACCTCACGTGATCTGTACGTACCGGCTGTGTGGTGAGACAGGCACAACAGCACCTCTTTCACCTCAGACAATTGAAGAAGTTTGGTATGGGCCCCCAAATCCTTTCTGCAGGGTCACAACTGAGAGCAACCTGACTGGCTGCATCTCACTGCCTGGTACGGGAACTGTACCTCCCTCAATCACAGGACTCTGCAGACAGTGGTGCGGACTGCCCAGCGCATCTATGGTTGTGAACTTCCCACGATTCAGGACACCTACAGAGACAGGTGTGTAAAAAGGGCCCGAAGGATCATTGGGGACCCAAGTCACCCGAACCACAAACTGTTCCAGCTGCTACCATCCGGGAAATGGTACCGCAGCATAAAAGCCAGGACCAACAGGCTCCGGGACAGCTTCTTCCACCAGGCCATCAGACTGATTAACTCACGCTGATACAATTGTATTTCTGTGTTATATCGACTGTCCTGTTGTACAAACTATTTATTGCAAATTAGACAGAGACGTTAGGTAAAGATTGTTACTCATGTACAGTCTATGAAAGCTGTAAGTAATCAAGTCAATTCAATTCGAAGTCGCCACGTGCAGCCCTGAGAATCGTTTTCTTGCGGGCATTATCAGTGGTGGCAAAGAAACACAGTGGAAACAAGGAAAGGCCCCAGGATGGACGAACAACCGATGTCAGAATCAGGATTGGGTTTAATATCACTGGCCCGTGTCGTGAAATTTCTTAACTTTGTGGCACCAGTGCAAGAATAGAGAGAAAACAAACTGAATGACAGTACGCACATGGGAAGTATAGAGGCCTCCGTCGGTCAGGATTGAGCAGGGATTTTGTGTCCAAGCTGTCTAAATACACAAGCCTGGGCAGTACGATGTGGAGAGCGAGCTGTTGCCCTGTGTAACAGGCTCCCCCTCTCCACGCAGCTGATGAACCCAAAGGAACGGCAGAGACCCGATACAGTTTGGTACCAGCGGCGTTGCAGGATTTGCCAGTCAACGTTGGACTGCCTCAGGGACTCCAGCTCCGGAGTTTTCCCTCCGGGTTCACTCCCGAAGCCTCCCCATGAGCGGGTACAGCCACAAGGCAGCGGAGGTTTGAGATCAGAGTTTTCCTTCTCCTAGATGAGCTGCCAACCGCGGCCTGACGAGCCCCGTCTGCCTGGACTGGTTGGTTTTGCCCCCTCCTCCCTGTTGGTAGAAACGGTTCTGCTGGGCTTCATCGCCACGCTGGACTTGATCGCCAGAGGGAATTGCGGACGCATCCCATTGGGAGCACTTAATAGGTAGTAGGAGCAATAACAACTTTAAGGAGCCAATGTATACATGTGTTAAATAGTTCTGCAAAGAACAGAAATTAAAAAGTAGCGAGGTAGTGTTCACGGGTTCACTGTCCATTCAGAAATCGGATGGCGGAGGGGAAGAAGCTGTTCCTGAATCGCTGAGTGTGTGTCTTCAGACTCCTGTACCTCCTCCCTGATGGTCACAATGAGAAGAGGACATGTCCTGGGTGATGGGGGTCAGTAATGATGGATGTATCTCCATTACCCTCTCCCTGATGGTCACAATGAGAAGAGGACATGTCCTGGGTGATGGGGGTCAGTAATGATGGATGTATCTCCTGTACCCCCTCCCTGATGGTCACAATGAGAAGAGGATATGTTCTGGGTGATGGGGGTCAGTAATGATGGCTGTATCTCCATTACCTCCTCCTTGATGGTCACAATAAGAAGAGGACATGTCCTGGGTGATGGGGATCAGTAATGATGGATGTATCTCCTGTACCCCCTCCCTGATGGTCACAATGAGAAGAGGACATGTCCTGGGTGATGGGGGTCAGTAATGATGGATGTATCTCCTGTACCCCCTCCCTGATGGTCACAATGAGAAGAGGACATGCCCTGGGTGATGGGGGTCAGTAATGATGGATGTATCTCCTGTACCTCCTTCCTGATGATTGAGGGGTAATAACTGTCCCTGAACCTGGTGGTGTGGGACCTGAGACTCCTGTACCTCCTTCCTGATGGTTGAGGGGTAATAACTGTCCCTGAACCTGGTGGTGTGGGACCTGAGACTCCTGTACCTCCTTCCTGATTGTTGAGAGGTAATAACTGTTCCTGAACCTGGTGGTGTGGGACCTGAGTCTCCCATACCTCCTTCCTGATGGTTGAGGGGTAATAACTGTCCCTGAACCTGGTGGTGTGGGTCCTGAGGCTCCTGTACCTCCTTCCTGATGGTTGAGGGATAATAACTGTCCCTGAACCTGGTGGCGTGGGACCTGAGGCTCCTGTACCTCCTTCCTGATGGTTGAGGGGTAATAACTGTCCCTGAACCTGGTGGTGTGGGACCTGAGTCTCCTGTACCTCCTTCCTGATGGTTGAGGGATAATAACTGTCCCTGAACCTGTTGGTGTGGGTCCTGAGGCTCCTGTACCTCCTTCCTGATGGTTGAGGGGTAATAACTGTCCCTGAACCTGGTGGTGCGGGTCCTGAGGCTTCTGTACCTCCTTCCTGTTGATTGAAGAGTAAAAACTGTTCCTAAAACTGGTGGTGTGGGTCCTGAGGTTCCTGTACCTCCTTCCTGATGGCTGAGGGGATAATAACTGTCCCTGAACCTG
>NC_092389.1:48705191-48733681 GCF_030028105.1 Mobula birostris | reverse complement strand
TACTCTCTGTAGGATTTGGTGTAGATGTGTTCGATGGTGGGGAGGGTTTTACCCGTGACGGACTGGGCATCATCCATTCATTTTTTTAGTTGATTCTCTGTAGATTTGGTGTAGATGTGGTTTGATGGTGGGAGGGTTTTACCCGTGATGGACCTGGGTCATATCCACTACTCTCTGTAGGATTTGGTGTAGATGTGTTCGATGGTGGGGAGGGTTTTACCGTGATGGACTGGGTCATATCCACTACTCTCTGTAGGATTTGGTGTAGATGTGTTCGATGGTGGGGAGGTTTTACCCGTGACGGACTGGGTCATATCCACTACTCTCTGTAGGATTTGGTGTAGATGTGTTCGATGGTGGGGAGGGTTTTACCCGTGACGGACTGGGTCATATCCACTACTCTCTGTAGGATTTGGTGTAGATGTGTTCGATGGTGGGGAGGGGTTTTACCCGTGACGGACTGGGTCATATCCACTACTCTCTGTAGGATTTGGTGTAGATGTGTTCGATGGTGGGGAGGGGTTTACCCGTGACGGACTGGGTCATATCCACTACTCTCTGTAGGATTTGGTGTAGATGTGTTCGATGGTGGGGAGGGTTTTACCCGTGACGGACTGGGTCATATCCACTACTCTCTGTAGGATTTGGTGTGAGATGTGTTCGATGGTGGTGAGGGTTTTACCCGTGACGGACTGGGTCATATCCACTACTCTCTGTAGGATTTGGTGTAGATGTGTTCGATGGTGGGGAGGGGTTTATCCCGTGACGGACTGGGTCATATCCACTACTCTCTGTAGGATTTGGTGTAGATGTGTTCGATGGTGGGGAGGGGTTTTACCCGTGACGGACTGGGTCATATCCACTACTCTCTGTAGGATTTGGTGTAGATGTGTTCGATGGTGGGGAGGGTTTTACCCGTGACGGACTGGGTCATATCCACTACTCTCTGTAGGATTTGGTGTAGATGTGTTCGATGGTGGGGAGGGTTTTACCCGTGACGGACTGGGTCATATCCACTACTCTCTGTAGGATTTGGTGTAGATGTGTTCGATGGTGGGGAGGGGTTTACCCGTGACGGACTGGGTCATATCCACTACTCTCTGTAGGATTTGGTGTAGATGTGTTCGATGGTGGGGAGGGTTTTACCCGTGACGGACTGGGTCATATCCACTACTCTCTGTAGGATTTGGTGTAGATGTGTTCGATGGTGGGGAGGGGTTTACCGTGACGGACTGGGTCATATCCACTACTCTCTGTAGGATTTGTGTAGATGTGTTCGATGGTGGGGAGGGTTTTACCCCGTGACGGACTGGGTCATATCCACTACTCTCTGTAGGATTTGGTGTAGATAGTGTTCGATGGTGGGGAGGGGTTTACCCGTGACGGACTGGGTCATATCCACTACTCTCTGTAGGATTTGGTGTAGATGTGTTCGATGGTGGGGAGGGGTTTACCCGTGACGGACTGGGTCATATCCACTACTCTCTGTAGGATTTGGTGTAGATGTGTTCGATGGTGGGGAGGGTTTTACCCGTGACGGACTGGGTCATATCCACTACTCTCTGTAGGATTTGGTGTAGATGTGTTCGATGGTGGGGAGGGTTTTACCCGTGACGGACTGGGTCATATCCACTACTCTCTGTAGGATTTGGTGTAGATGTGTTCGATGGTGGGGAGAGGTTTTACCCGTGACGGACTGGGTCATATCCACTACTCTCTGTAGGATTTGGTGTAGATGTGTTCGATGGTGGGAGGTTTACCCGACGGTCTGGGTCATATCCACTACTCTCTGTAGGATTTGGTGATGTGTTCGTTGGTGGGGAGGGGTTTACCCGTGATGGACTGGGTCATATCCACTACTCTCTGTAGGATTTGGTGTAGATGTGTTCGATGGTGGTGAGGGTTTTATCCGTGACGGACTGGGTCATATCCACTACTCTCTGTAGGATTTGGTGTAGATGTGTTCGATGGTGGTGAGGGTTTTACCCGTGACGGACTGGGTCATATCCACTACTCTCTGTAGGATTTGGTGTAGATGTGTCGATGGTGGGGAGGGGTTTACCCGTGACGGTCTGGGTCATATCCACTACTCTCTGTAGGATTTGGTGTAGATGTGTTCGATGGTGGTGGAGGGGTTTACCCGTGACGGACTGGGTCATATCCACTACTCTCTGTAGGATTTGGTGTAGATGTGTTCGATGGTGGGGAGGGTTTTACCCGTGACGGACTGGGTCATATCCACTACTCTCTGTAGGATTTGGTGTAGATGTGTTCGATGGTGGGGAGGGTTTTACCCGTGACGGACTGGGTCATATCCACTACTCTCTGTAGGATTTGGTGTAGATGTGTTCGATGGTGGGGAGGGTTTTACCCGTGACGGACTGGGTCATATCCACTACTCTCTGTAGGATTTCATGTAGATGTGTTCGATGGTGGGGAGGGTTTTACCCGTGACGGACTGGGTCATATCCACTACTCTCTGTAGGATTTGGTGTAGATGTGTTCGATGGTGGGGAGGGTTTTACCCGTGACGGACTGGGTCATATCCACTACTCTCTGTAGGATTTGGTGTAGATGTGTTCGATGGTGGTGAGGGTTTTACCCGTGACGGACTGGGTCATATCCACTACTCTCTGTAGGATTTGGTGTAGATGTGTTTGATGGTGGGGAGGGTTTTACCCGTGACGGACTGGGTCATATCCAGTGCTCTCTGTGGGATTTCATGTGGATTTGATGTGTTCGATGGTGGGGAGGGTTTTACCTGTGACGGACTGGGTCATATCCACTGCTCTCTGTGGGATTTCATGTGGATTTGATCGAAGTGTACAAAATGATAAGGGGTATAGGAAGGGATTAATGCAGGCAGGATTTTTCTTTCCTGTGAGGTTGAGTGAGGTCACAGTTTAAGAATGAAAAGTGACATGTTTATGTGGAAAATCTTCTCTGGGAGAGTGTTGAGAGAGTGGAACGATCTGCCAGTGGGTGCGGTGGATGTGGGTTCGATTTCAGTGTTGAAGGGCTGTTTGGATATCTACACGGATGGAACGGGTTTGGAGGGTGCAGGCCGATGGGGCGAGGTAGGTAGTAGCTCAGTATCGACTAGAGGGGCTGAATGGTCTCTTTCTGTGCTGTCGCGTTCTCTGACCCTCTCACCAGGAATCTTTCTTGGCCCCCGAGACTGTAAATGCGGGAGATTAAATTAAATAGGTTTGTAACGTAGTGAAATGTAAGCGGCATTCAGCGGTAGCGCAGGTTACCTGATGGGCAAGTCTTTGTGTGTCATGGCTGTGCGAATTCCCTTTCTCTGGAGAATGCACATTCTAATAATGGTTTAATTGGACCAAAACGTTCATGCGTTCGCGTAATTGTCATTAATTTGTTCCTAGTTATCTGCTTTCCATAAGTAACCTGATTTGATGAGCCTCAGTCATTTCTGTGAACGCTGAGCGATTGTAGGAAGGCAGGCTAATAGATTAGACATGTGCTTGGTACACATGCAACCTCGTACTCAGCGGGTGTGCGGCACCCAGCACAGGCAAATCAGCACCTGCTTTGTCAGAGTGCTTCTGAAGCAGGTGAAATTGCCGTCAGACCTCTGCCTGCCTGACCGGGGCCAAGTGTCTGATTAAACACTCAAATGGACGCATTGTGCTCAAGTTATTAATACAGGTATGTGTCACCTGAAGTGGAACAAAGTACGGTCTTCTGCTTGCTGTGGTCGCCCACTGACTTCAAATTTCAATGAGTTGTGCGGTCAGAGACAAAAATAATCTGCAGATGCTGGGGTCAAAGCAACACTCACAACATGCTGGAGGAACTCAGCAGGTCGGGCAGCATCCGTGGAAACGATCGGTCGATGTTTCGGCCGGAGCCCTTCGTCAGGACTCACGGTTTCCACGGATGCTGCCCGACCCGCTGAGTTCCTCCAGCGTGTTGTGAGCATGTCCAGACCGAGTCTTCTGTTGCTGTCGACCTCACACTTCAAATTTCAATGTGTTTTCTGTACAGAGATAGTCTCAACTTGTTGTCACCCACTTCAAATTTCAACGTGTTGTGTGTTCAGAGATAGTCCTCTGTGTTGTAGTCCACCCAACTTAATTTTTTTGTAATTTATTTTTTATTGAAATTCATCATCATACAAACATTTCCATAAGATGTATTTCAGATACTGTACATATAGATCATATAATCATATTTGCCACAAATCTCCACATAATATTTATCTGAGGCATACACTCATAGGAAAGAAAAGAACAACACAAGGAAAATTATGTACAAGTAGGAAGTGATCTTTTTTTTTAAACAACGTAATCATTTATTTGTGAGAATAAAATCAGGCCTATGAGGTGTTATATAGTTAAACCATTTTTCCCAGTATGAATCAAATTGTTCAATTTACGATTGACAGATGCTGTTATCTTCTCCATTCTGTAAATGCCTATTGTAATTTCCAATCCGTGAGTTTAAGGTTGGGCTCTCCTGTGATAACCATTTCCTGGAAATAGTCTTTTTACCAGCCACCAGCAGTATATCCATTAAATATTTATCTCTTTTCAACCATTCTTGAGGTATATACCCAAAATTTATAGTCTTACTTTCTAAGGGTATTTCACATTTAAAGATGTCTTGTAGGGCATTATGTATCCCACTCCAATAGTCTTTGATAACGGGGCAATCCCAGAAAATATGGTAATGGTTTGCAATTTGATTTCCACAATTTCTCCAGCAAACAGTGAGGTTGCTATCATAATGGGATTTCTGACGAGGGTGTAATAAAATATCTTATCAGGTTTTTCCACCCAAACTCCCTCCATTTCTGTGAACTGGTACACTTCCATTGATACCTCCATATTACTGTCAATTCTTCCTCAGAGATAGTTATCTCGGCTTCCTTCTCCCATTTTGTTTTAATGTATGAAGTTGAGTGTGTTTTAAGATTCGGCAGACCCTTATACCCATTTGAAATGATTTTACTACCATTTTCTGAATTATATGCTTTTCTAAACAGTTCTATCAAACGTCATACTTGCCTCGGTTACATTTTTCTCCCTTCTATTAACATACTGTCGCATCTGTAGATACCAATAAAAGTCTTGTTTTTCTAATAAGTGTTTCTCTTTAAGCATTTCAAACTGAACAGTGTTCCTTCTTTCATTATATTCCAAATAGCTGTTATTCCTTTAGCTGTCCAGTCCCTTAAATCTAGCATCCAGTTTATTCGGCGTAAAATCTGAGTCATATGCACACCATTTAAGAATTGCAATGTCTCTCTCTAGTTTATGTTCTTTTATAATAGTTTTCCATATTTTAAGAGTCCATTTCACCCATGGGTTATCAATAGTATTTATATAACTTTGTAGGCTGTTATCAGCCAAAATTGCCTGTATGGGGTTGGAAGGTATCCCTCCTCAATGTTTTTCCATTGAGCGTCATATGATGGGTTGCACCAACATATCACGGCTCTCAACTGTGCTGCAAAATAATAATCTCGAAAAGAAGGTAGGCCCCATCCCCCCTTTTCCTTGGCTAATTGCAAAGTTTTGAGACGAACTCTCAGTCTTTTATCTTGCCATATAGACCTTGATACATCTTGTTCCATTCATTGAATTGATTTTTGTTAATCTCTGTGGTAGAGTCTGAAAGAGATATAGTAGTCTGGGCAGTATATTCATTTTAATGATTCAATCCTTGAACTGAGACTAAAGAAAGGAATTAGATTCCACCTTGTTATATCTTCCTTAATTTTTTATATATAGGCAAATAATTGCATTCTGATAATTTTGCCAAATCTTTTGGCATAATCGTGCCCAAATACTTGAAAGACTGTATTTGCCATGCCAGGGGATATATACTTTCAATTTTCTCTTGATGGGCTATAGTTATATGAAAGTAATTGGGTTTTATCTATGTTGATCTTGTATCCTGATAATTGACCATATGTTCAAAGGATTGCATCAATTTAGGTAAAGAGTATGTTGGTTGCCCTAGATAAATCAAAATGTCATCCGCATAACAGGCCAATTTATTCTCTGTCCCTTTAATAGTAATTCCCCTGATATCTTCATTTTTGTCTGATGTATTGAGCTAATGGTTCCAGATATAATGCGAAAAGTAGCGGTGACCATGCGCAGCCCTGTCTCGTGCCCCTTTCTAGGGTAAAACTATTAGATAAATATCCATTGATTTTAATCCTAGCAGTAGGATTGTCATATAGAGCCTGTATAGTTTTAATAATTGTGTCATGGAAACCAAATCTATGTATTCCAAGGAAATTCCAATTAACCGAATCAAATGCCTTTTCAGCGTCCACGCTTATCGCTATTGCTTTAATTTAATTTTTTTGTGTATGATCCTTGTCTTGTGTTTGGCGTTGTTGTATAAAACCTGTCTGATCACTGTGTATCAGTGTGGGTAGAAACTCTTCTAATTGTTTGGCCATGATGGAGGTAAATAATCTATAATCAACGTTAAGAACAGGTATTGGTCTAAATGACCCACATTCCATTTTAAAAACTCAAACACGAGGAATTCTGCAGATGCTGGAAATTCAAGCAACACACATCAAAGTTGCTGGTGAACGCAGCAGGCCAGGCAGCATCTCTAGGAAGAGGTACAGTCGACGTTTCGGGCCGAGACCCTTCGTCAGGACAGTTTTAAGGTAACTGGAAGTAGGTACTGAGGGGATGTCAGGGGTAAGTTCAAATTTCAACGTGTTGTCTGTTCAGAGATAGTCTTCTACATTTGTAACCCACCAACTTCAAAATTCAATGGATTGTGTGTTCAGAGATAGTCTTCTGTTGTTGTCACCCGCCCATGTCAAGTTTCAATGTGTTGTCTGTTCAGAGACGGTATTTTATTCTTGTGATCCACCCACTTCAAATATCAAAGGGTTGACGGTACAGAGACTGTCTCCTGTTGTTGTCGACCATCCTCTTCAAATTTCAACGTGATGTGTGTTTAGAGACAATCTCCTGCTATTGTCACTGACTTCAAATTTCAGTGTGCTGTTTGCTCAGTGACAGTATTCTGCTGTTGTCACCGACTTCAAGTTTCAGTGTGCTGTTTGCTCAGTGACAGTATTCTGCTGTCGTCACCGACTTCAAGTTTCAGTGTGATGTTTGCTCAGTGACAGTATTCTGCTGTTGTCACCGACTTTAAGTTTCAGTGTGCTGTTTGCTCAGTGACAGTATTCTGCTGTCGTCACCGACTTCAAGTTTCAGTGTGCTGTTTGCTCAGTGACAGTATTCTGCTGTCGTCACCGACTTCAAGTTTCAGTGTGCTGTTTGCTCAGTGACAGTATTCTGCTGTCGTCACCGACTTCAAATTTCAGTGTGTCGTGTGTTTAGAGACAATCTCCTGCTGTTGTCGACCATCCACTTCAACTTACAATATGTTGTGCGTTCCGAGACACTCTCCTGTTGTTGCTCCCCATCCACGTTAAATTTCAATGTGTTGTTTGTTCCGAAACACTCTCCTACTGCTGTAGTCGACACACTTCAAATTTCAATGTGCTCTTTATTCAGAGACAACATTCTGCTGTTGTCACCCAGCCACTTCAAATTTCAATCTGTTGTCTGTTCAGAGACAATCTTCTACATTTGTAACCCACCAGCTTCAAATTTCAGCTTATTGTGATTTCAGAGACAGTCTTCTGTTGCTGTCGACTATCCACCTCAAATTTCAATGAGCTGTCTGTTCAGAGACCGTCTCCAACTATTGGCATTCATTTCTAGAGGAATAGAGTATAGGAGCAGGGATGTGATGTTGAGGCTCTATAAGGCGCTGGTGAGGCCTCATTTGGAGTACTGTGGGCAGTTTTGGTCTCCTTATTTAAGAAAGGATGCGCTGACGTTGGAGAGGGTACAGAGAAGATTCACTGGAATGATTCCGGGAATGAGGGGGTTAACACATGAGGAACGTTTGTCCGCTCTCGGACTGTACTCCTTGGAGTTTAGAAGAATGAGGGGGGACCTCGTAGAAACATTTCGAATGTTGAAAGGTATGGACAGAGTGGATGTGGCAAAGTTGTTTCCCATGATGGGGGAGTCTAGTACGAGAGGGCATGACTTAAGGATGTATAAGACCATAAGACCATAAGCCAAAGGAGCACAAGTCAGCCATTCGGTCCATCGAGTTTACTCTGCCATTTTATCATGAGCTGATCTATTCTCCTATTTAGTCCCACTCCCCCGCCTTCTCACCATTACCTTTGATGCCCTGGCTACTCAGATACCTATCAATCTCTGCCTTAAATACACCCAATGACTTGGCCTCCACTGCTGCCCGTGGCAACAAATTCCATAGATTCACCACCCTCTGACTAAAAAAACTTCTTCGCCTCTCTGTTCTGAATGGGCGCCCTTCAATCCTTAAGTTATGCCCTCTCGTACTAGACTCCCCCATCATGAGAAACAAAGGATTGAAAGGCGCCCATTCAGAACAGAAATGCGAAGAATTTTTTTCAGCCAGAGGGTGATGAATCTATGGAATTTGTTGCCAATGGTGGCAGTGGAGGCCAAGTCATTGGGTGTATTTAAGGCAGAGATTGATAGGTATCTGAGTAGCCAGGGCATCAAAGGTTATGGTGAGAAGGCAGGAGAGTGGGACTAAATGGGAGAATGGATCAGCCCATGATAAAATGGCAGAGCAGACTCGAGGGGCCGAATGGCCGACTTCTGCTCCTTTGTTTTATGGTCTTATGGTCCAACAGTTGTCGCCCACCCACTTCAAATTTCAATGAGTTGTGTGTTCAGGACAGTCTCCTGCTCTTGTCACCCACCCAGGTGAATTTTCAATGCGTTGTGTGTTCACAGACCATCTCCTGCAGTTGTCACCCACCAACTTCAAATTTCAATGTGTTGATGTGTTCAGAGATGCTCTTCTGCTCTCCTCTGTTGTAAAATGCTGTTGTTTGATTTACTGTCAGCTTCCTGTCAGTTTGGACCAATCTGGCCACACCCCTCTGACCTCTCTCGGCAACAAGGTGTTTTTGACCACAGATCTGCCGCTTACTGGTTGCTGGTTTTTTTTTTGCTCTTCACACCACTTTCTGTAAACTCTAGAGTCTATTGCGTGTCAAAATCCCAGGAGATCAGCACTTTCTGAGAGATACTCAAAACACTCCGTCCGTCACCAAGAGTCATTTCGTGGCCAAAGTCACTTAGATCACATTTATTCCCCATTATAATGTGTGGTCTGAACAACAACTGAACCTCTTGACCATGTCTGCATGCTTTAATGCACTGAGTTTCTGCCACGTGATGGGCTGATTGGATACTTGCATTAATGAGCAGGTGTACAGGTGTATCTGCTCACGGTTCCCTATCGCCTGTGCTCCTCCATTGCCGATATCTCTTCCTGCACTTACCCCAAAGCTAATTCTCTGTAAACAGTACACTCATTTTCATTCATATGAAGTACAGCTCCGTCTAATTCAGAATCCTGGGTGATCGACAGAAACAAAATTACCTTTGTTGAGAGGTTTATTGGTGCATCAAACTGACTGCTGCAGGACGAAGAAACTTGCTTCAATTGTGGAAGGTGGCTTTCATCTCCTTGGGACAGGGAGCCCAGTCTGGTCGAGGAGGTTAAACCTGAGGAACTGCAAGCATGACACGACCTCCCCCACACCCCTCCGAGCCTGAACTGTTTCACAGTTTGGGATGGATGCAAGGTCAAAAGAACCGGTCAGCTCAAGTCTTGCAAGGACTTTCTAAAATGGATCCCAGGAGAATGAGGGGAGATTTGATAGAGGTCATAGGGTCACAGAAAACTACAGCACAGGCACAGGCCCTTCAGCCCGTCTACTCTGTGCTAAACGACTCCATCTGCCTACTCCCATTGACCTGCTCCTGGACCATGGCCCTTCATTCCTGTCCCGTCCGTGTATCTGTCCAAACTTTGCTCAGACACTGAAGTCGATGCTGCATCCATCACGTCCACTGGCAGCTCATTCCACTCTCTCACCCCTCTCTGAGTGAAATCCCCCCTCGTGTTCCCCACGTCCACTGACAGCTGGTTCCACTCACTCACACCTCTCTGAGTGAAATTCCCCCTCGTGTTCCCCACGTCCACTGACAGCTCATTCCACTCTCTCACCCCTCTCTGAGTGAAATTCCCCCTCGTGTTCCACCACGTCCACTGACAGCTCTATTCCACTCTCTCACCCCTCTCTGAGTGAAATTCCCCTCGTGTTCCCCACGTCCACTGACAGCTCATTCCACTCTCTCACCCCTCTCTGAGTGAAATTCCCCCTCGTGTTCCACCACATCCACTGACAGCTGGTTCCACTCTCTCACCCCTCTCTGAGTGAAATTCCCACTCGTGTTCCACCACATCCACTGACAGCTGGTTCCACTCTCTCACCCTTCTCTGAGTGAAATTCCCCTTGTGTTCCCCATGTCCACTGACAGCTCGTTCCACTCTCTCACCCCTCTCTGAGTGAAATTCCCCCTCATGTTCCACCCACTCCACTGACAGCTCGTTCCACTCACTCACACCTCTCTGAGTGAAATCCCCCCTCGTGTTCCCCCACGTCCACTGGCAGCTCGTTCCACTCTCTCACCCCTCTCTGAGTGAAATTCCCCATCGAGTTCCACCACATCCACCGGCAGCTCGTTCCACTCTCTCACCCCTCTCTGAGTGAAATCCCCCCTCGTGTTCCCCCACGTCCACTGACAGCTCGTTCCACTCTCTCACCCCTCTCGGAGTGAAATTCCCCCTCGTGTTCCCCACATCCACTGACAGCTCGTTCCACTGTCTCACCCCTCTCTGAGTGAAATTCCCCCTAGTGTTCCCCACATCCACTGACAGCTCGTTCCACTCTCTCACCCCTCTCGGAGTGAAATTCCCCCTCGTGTTCCCCACATCCACTGACAGCTGGTTCCACTGTCTCACCCCTCTCTGAGTGAAATTCCCCCTCGTGTTCCACCACATCCACTGACAGCTCGTTCCACTCTCTCACCCGTCTCTGAGTGAAATTCCCCCTTGTGTTCCCCACATCCACTGACAGCTCGTTCCACTCTCTCACCCCTCTCTGAGTGAAATCCACCCTCGTGTTCCCCACATCCACTGACAGCTCATTCCACTCTCTCACCCCTCTCTGAGTGAAATTCCCCATCGTGTTCCATCACGTCCACTGACAGCTCGTTCCACTGTCTCACCCCTCTCTGAGTGAAATTCCCCCTCGTGTTCCACCACATCCACTGACAGCTCGTTCCACACTCTGACCCCTCTCTGAGTGAAATTCCCCCTCGTGTTCCACCACATCCACTGACAGCTCGTTCCACTCTCTCACCCCTCTCTGAGTGAAATTCCCCCTCGGGTTCCACCACGTCCACTGACAGCTCATTCCACTCTCTCACCCCTCTCTGAGTGAAATTCCCCCTCGTGTTCCACCACGTCCACTGACAGCTCGTTCCACTCTCTCACCCCTCTCTGAGTGAAATTCCCCCTCGTGTTCCCCACGTCCACTGACAGCTCGTTCCACTCTCTCACCCCTCTCTGAGTGAAATTCCCCCTCGTGTTCCACCACGTCCACTGACAGCTCGTTCCATCTCTCACCCCTCTCTGAGTGAAATTCCCCCTCGTGTTCCCCACATCCACTGACAGCTCGTTCCACTCTCTCACCCCTCTCTGAGTGAAATTCCCCCTCGTGTTCCCCACATCCACTGGCAGATCGTTCCACTCTCTTACCCCTCTCTGAGTGAAATTCCCCCTCGTGTTCCACCACGTCCACTGACCGCTCGTTCCACTCTCTCACCCCTCTCTGAGTGAAATCCCTCCTCGTGTTCCACCACGTCCACTGACAGCTCGTTCCACTCTCTCACCCCTCTCTGAGTGAAATTCCCCTTGTGTTCCCCACATCCACTGACAGCTCGTTCCACTGTCTCACCCTTCTCTGAGTGAAATTCCCCATCGTGTTCCATCACGTCCACTGACAGCTCGTTCCACTCTCTCACCCCTCTCTGAGTGAAATTCCCCTCGTGTTCCACCACATCCACTGACAGCTCGTTCCACACTCTCACCCCTCTCTGAGTGAAATTCCCCCTCGTGTTCCACCACATCCACTGGCAGATCGTTCCACTCTCTCACCCCTCTCTGAGTGAAATTCCCCATCGTGTTCCATCACGTCCACTGACAGCTCGTTCCACTGTCTCACCCCTCTCTGAGTGAAATTCCCCCTCGTGTTCCACCACATCCACTGACAGCTCGTTCCACTCTCTCACCCCTCTCTGAGTGAAATTCCCCCTCGTGTTCCACCACGTCCACTGACAGCTCGTTCCATCTCTCACCCCTCTCTGAGTGAAATTCCCCCTCGTGTTCCCCACGTCCACTGACAGCTCGTTCCACTCTCTCACCCCTCTCTGAGTGAAATTCCCCCTCGTGTTCCCCACATCCACTGGCAGATCGTTCCACTCTCTTACCCCTCTCTGAGTGAAATTCCCCCTCGTGTTCCACCACGTCCACTGACCGCTCGTTCCACTCTCTCACCCCTCTCTGAGTGAAATCCCCCCTCGTGTTCCACCACGTCCACTGACAGCTCGTTCCACTCTCTCACCCCTCTCTGAGTGAAATTCCCCCTCGTGTTCCACCACGTCCACTGACAGCTCATTCCACTCTCTCACCCCTCTCCGAGTGAAATTCACCCTCGTGTTCCCCCACGTCCACTGACAGCTCGTTCCACTCTCTCACCCCTCTCTGAGTGAAATTCCCCCTCGTGTTCCCCCACGTCCACTGACAGTTCGTTCCACTCTCTCACCCCTCTCTGAGTGAAATTCCCCTCGTGTTCCACCACGTCCACTGACAGCTCGTTCCACTCTCTCACCCCTCTCTGAGTGAAATTCCCCCTCGTGTTCCCCCACGTCCACTGACAGATCGTTCCACTCTCTCACCCCTCTCTGAGTGAAATTCCCCTCGTGTTCCACCACGTCCACTGACAGCTCGTTCCACTCTCTCACCCCTCTCTGAGTGAAATTCCCCCTCGTGTTCCCCACATCCACTGACAGCTCGTTCCACTCTTTCACCCCTCTCTGAGTGAAATTCACCCTCGTGTTCCACCACATCCACTGACAGCTCGTTCCACTCTCTCATCCCTCTCTGAGTGAAATTCCCCTCGTGTTCCACCACGTCCACTGACAGCTCGTTCCACTCTCTCACCCCTCTCTGAGTGAAATTCCCCTCGTGTTCCCCACGTCCACTGACAGCTCGTTCCACTGTCTCACCCCTCTCTGAGTGAAATTCCCCCTCGTGTTCCACCACATCCACTGACAGCTCGTTCCACTCTCTCATCCCTCTCTGAGTGAAATTCCCCCTCGTGTTCCCCAGATCCACTGACAGCTCGTTCCACTCTCTCACCCCTCTCTGAGTGAAATTCCCCCTCGTGTTCCACCACGTCCACTGACAGCTCGTTCCACTCTCTCACCCCTCTCGGAGTGAAATTCCCCCTCGTGTTCCACCACATCCACAGACAGCTGGTTCCACTGTCTCACCCCTCTCTGAGTGCAATTCCCCATCGTGTTCCATCACGTCCACTGGCAGATCGTTCCACTCTCTCACCCCTCTCTGAGTGAAATTCCCCATCGTGTTCCATCACGTCCACTGACAGCTCGTTCCATCTCTCACCCCTCTCTGAGTGAAGTTCCCCCTCATGTTCCCCACATCCACTGACAGCTCGTTCCACTCTCTCACCCCTCTCGGAGTGAAACACCCCTCGTGGTCCCCACATCCACTGGCAGATCGTTCCACTCTCTCACCCCTCTCTGAGTGAAATTCCCCCTCGTGTTCCACCACGTCCACTGACCGCTCGTTCCACTCTCTCACCCCTCTCTGAGTGAAATTCCCCCTCTTGCTCCGGCACTGACAGCTCGTTCCACTCTCTCACCCCTCTCTGAGTGAAATTCACCCTCGTGTTCCCCACATCCACTGACAGCTCGTTCCACTCTCTCACCCCTCTCTGAGTGAAATTCCCCTCGTGTTCCACCACGTCCACTGTCAGCTCGTTCCACTCTCTCACCCCTCTCTGAGTGAAATTCCCCCTCGTGTTCCACCACGTCCACTGACAGCTCGTTCCACTCTCTCACCCCTCTCTGAGTGAAATCCCCCCTCGTGTTCCACCACATCCACTGACAGCTCGTTCCACAATCTCACCCCTCTCTTAGTGAAATTCCCACTCGTGTTCCCCCACGTCCACTGACAGCTCGTTCCACTCTCTCACCCCTCTCTGAGTGAAATCCCCCCTCGTGTTCCACCACGTCCACTGACAGCTCGTTCCACTCTCTCACCCCTCTCTGAGTGAAATTCCCCCTCGTGTTCCCCACATCCACTGACAGCTCATTCCACTCTCTCACCCCTCTCTGAGTGAAATTCCCCATCGTGTTCCATCACGTCCACTGACAGCTCGTTCCACTGTCTCACCCCTCTCTGAGTGAAATTCCCCCTCGTGTTCCACCACATCCACTGACAGCTCGTTCCACACTCTGACCCCTCTCTGAGTGAAATTCCCCCTCGTGTTCCACCACATCCACTGACAGCTCGTTCCACTCTCTCACCCCTCTCTGAGTGAAATTCCCCCTCGTGTTCCACCACGTCCACTGACAGCTCATTCCACTCTCTCACCCCTCTCTGAGTGAAATTCCCCCTCGTGTTCCACCACGTCCACTGACAGCTCGTCCACTCTCTCACCCCTCTCTGAGTGAAATTCCCCCTCGTGTTCCCCACGTCCACTGACAGCTCGTTCCACTCTCTCACCCCTCTCTGAGTGAAATTCCCCCTCGTGTTCCACCACGTCCACTGACAGCTCATTCCATCTCTCACCCCTCTCTGAGTGAAATTCCCCCTCGTGTTCCCCACATCCACTGACAGCTCGTTCCACTCTCTCACCCCTCTCTGAGTGAAATTCCCCCTCGTGTTCCCCACATCCACTGGCAGATCGTTCCACTCTCTTACCCCTCTCTGAGTGAAATTCCCCCTCGTGTTCCACCACGTCCACTGACCGCTCGTTCCACTCTCTCACCCCTCTCTGAGTGAAATCCCCCCTCGTGTTCCACCACGTCCACTGACAGCTCGTTCCACTCTCTCACCCCTCTCTGAGTGAAATTCCCCTTGTGTTCCCCACATCCACTGACAGCTCGTTCCACTGTCTCACCCTTCTCTGAGTGAAATTCCCCATCGTGTTCCATCACGTCCACTGACAGCTCGTTCCACTCTCTCACCCCTCTCTGAGTGAAATTCCCCTCGTGTTCCACCACATCCACTGACAGCTCGTTCCACACTCTCACCCCTCTCTGAGTGAAATTCCCCCTCGTGTTCCACCACATCCACTGGCAGATCGTTCCACTCTCTCACCCCTCTCTGAGTGAAATTCCCCATCGTGTTCCATCACGTCCACTGACAGCTCGTTCCACTGTCTCTCCCCTCTCTGAGTGAAATTCCCCCTCGTGTTCCACCACATCCACTGACAGCTCGTTCCACTCTCTCACCCCTCTCTGAGTGAAATTCCCCCTCGTGTTCCACCACGTCCACTGACAGCTCGTTCCATCTCTCACCCCTCTCTGAGTGAAATTCCCCCTCGTGTTCCCCACATCCACTGGCAGATCGTTCCACTCTCTTACCCCTCTCTGAGTGAAATTCCCCCTCGTGTTCCACCACGTCCACTGACCGCTCGTTCCACTCTCTCACCCCTCTCTGAGTGAAATCCCCCCTCGTGTTCCACCACGTCCACTGACAGCTCGTTCCACTCTCTCACCCCTCTCTGAGTGAAATTCCCCCTCGTGTTCCACCACGTCCACTGACAGCTCATTCCACTCTCTCACCCCTCTCCGAGTGAAATTCACCCTCGTGTTCCCCCACGTCCACTGACAGCTCGTTCCACTCTCTCACCCCTCTCTGAGTGAAATTCCCCCTCGTGTTCCCCCACGTCCACTGACAGTTCTTTCCACTCTCTCACCCCTCTCTGAGTGAAATTCCCCTCGTGTTCCTCCACGTCCACTGACAGCTCGTTCCACTCTCTCACCCCTCTCTGAGTGAAATTCCCCCTCGTGTTCCCCCACGTCCACTGACAGATCGTTCCACTCTCTCACCCCTCTCTGAGTGAAATTCCCCTCGTGTTCCACCACGTCCACTGACAGCTCGTTCCACTCTCTCACCCCTCTCTGAGTGAAATCCCCCCTCGTGTTCCACCACGTCCACTGACAGCTCGTTCCACTGTCTCACCCCTCTCTGAGTGAAATTCCCCCTCGTGTTCCACCACATCCACTGACAGCTCGTTCCACTCTCTCACCCCTCTCTGAGTGAAATTCCCCCTCGTGTTCCACCACGTCCACTGACAGCTCGTTCCACTCTCTCACCCCTCTCTGAGTGAAATTCCCCCTCGTGTTCCCCACATCCACTGACAGCTCGTTCCACTCTTTCACCCCTCTCTGAGTGAAATTCACCCTCGTGTTCCACCACATCCACTGACAGCTCGTTCCACTCTCTCATCCCTCTCTGAGTGAAATTCCCCTCGTGTTCCACCACGTCCACTGACAGCTCGTTCCACTCTCTCACCCCTCTCTGAGTGAAATTCCCCCTCGTGTTCCCCACATCCACTGACAGCTCGTTCCACTCTTTCACCCCTCTCTGAGTGAAATTCACCCTCGTGTTCCACCACATCCACTGACAGCTCGTTCCACTCTCTCATCCCTCTCTGAGTGAAATTCCCCTCGTGTTCCACCACGTCCACTGACAGCTCGTTCCACTCTCTCACCCCTCTCTGAGTGAAATTCCCCATCGTGTTCCACCACGTCCACTGACAGCTCGTTCCACTCTCTCACCCCTCTCTGAGTGAAATTCCCCCTCGTGTTCCCCACGTCCACTGACAGCTCGTTCCACTGTCTCACCCCTCTCTGAGTGAAATCCCCCCTCGTGTTCCACCACATCCACTGACAGCTCGTTCCACTCTCTCACCCCTCTCTGAGTGAAATTCCCCCTCGTGTTCCACCACGTCCACTGACAGATCGTTCCACTCTCTCACCCCTCTCTGAGTGAAATTCCCCCTCGTGTTCCATCACGTCCACTGACAGCTCGTTCCACTCTCTCACCCCTCTCTGAGTGAAATTCCCCCTCGTGTTCCACCACATCCACTGACAGCTCGTTCCACTCTCTCACCCCTCTCTGAGTGAAATTCCCCCTCGTGTTCCACCACGTCCACTGACAGCTCGTTCCACTCTCTCACCCCTCTCTGAGTGAAATTCCCCATCGTGTTCCACCACATCCACTGACCGCTCGTTCCACTCTCTCACCCCTCTCTGAATGAAATTCCCCCTCGTGTTCCACCACGTCCACTGACAGCTCGTTCCACTCTCTCACCCCTCTCCTCCCACTTCCATCGGGAAGGCTACGTAGCGTCCACACCAGGACCCACCAGACTTAAAAGGTGTGGCTTTCCCCAAGCAGTGAGTCTGATCAACACCTCCACCCACTAACCCACCGCTCCACACCCCCAAACCACCACTACTTTATCATTTCCTGTCAGAGTTACCTTCTGTACAGACACTCCTGTGGCCAGCGTCTCTTTATGGACAGACAATCGATCTGTGTGTGTAAGCTATCTGATGTGTTTATATTTATCGTGTTTTTATTATTATTGTGCTCTTTATCTTTGTGTGTGTTTTTCGTGCTGCATCAGATCCGGAATAACAATTTTTTTCCTGCTTTCCACTTGTGCACTGGAAATGACATTAAACAATCTTGAATCCTGAATCTGGACGGATCAGGCTGTGACTTCTCAATCCTGCAGTCGGGGAGTTATCTGGATGAAACATGACTTCAGCAGACTTGCTGAAGTTTGCGGTTTCTGGATGTTGCTAATTGGTCAGGCGGACTACAGGCTCTTCCCTAACAAACGGAAGTAAGTTGTCGGGACAAAGAAATGCTCGTGCTTGTCCAGGGGGAAGACATTCTCCTGTTTGAATACAGAGCTCATCAGCAGCAGGAAAGATTGGAGAGAGGTTTGTGAGGCTCCCTCGTAATTATGTCTTCAGTGAGTCACAAGTGCAGGTGATTTACTCAGCTTGAATCTCCCGGTCCTGGTTATACTAAAATCTGTTGTGTGTTCATTTTCCAGAACTAGAGGCACAGAATCCTGTACATTCCACTTTCAACAGAAAGTGACAGGTTCCGTATTGCTCTCCAATCCAGCCGGGAGAAGCCCAAGGCTTCTCTTGTCTTCATCGTAGAATGGTCAGTGATCACCACAGCCGTGACCACAGGGCATCCGTTCCAGAGTTCAAAGTAAATTTACCGTCAATGTACTTGCACGTCACCAGGTACAACCCTGAGATTTCTTTTCATGCAGGCGCGCTCAGTAAAACTGTAAGACAGTAATAATCACAACAGGGTCAATGAAAGACCGAAACAGCTCGGGCCGTTCCTGCAGAGCACAAAAGACAACAAAGTGTGCAAATGCAAAAAGAAATAAATAACAATAATAAATAAATCAACAAACAATACAGATTGAGAACGTGAGGTGAAGTCTGCATCAAAGTTTGGGATCAGTTCAGTGTTGACGGGTGTGAAGTTGTCCACTCTGGTTTAGGAGCCTGATGGTTGAGGGGTAATAACTGTTCCTGAACCTGGTGGTGTGGGTCCTGAGGCTCCTGTATCTCCTTCCTGATGGTTGTGGGGTAATAACTGTTCCTGAAACTGGTGGTGTGGGTCCTGAGGCTCCCGTACCTCCTTCCTGATGGTTGAGGGGTAATAACTGTTCCTGAACCTGGTGGTGTGGGTCCTGAGGCTCCCGTACCTCCTTCCTGATGGTTGAGGGGTAATAACTGTTCCTGAACCTGGTGGTGTGGGTCCTGAGGTTCCAGTACCTGCTTCCTGATGGTTGAGGGGTATTAACTGTTCCTGAACCTGGTGGTGTGGATCCTGAGGCTCCTGTACCTCCTTCCTGGTGGTTGAGGGGCAATAACTGTTCCTGAACCTGGTGGTTTGGGTCCTGAGGCTCCTGTACCTTCTTCCTGAAGGTTGAGGCATAATAACTATTCCTGAACCTGCTGGTGTGGGACCTGAGGCTCCTGTACTTCCTTCCTGATGGTTGAGGGGTAATAACTGTTCCTGAACCTGGTGGTGTGGGTCCTGAGGCTCCTGTACCTCCTTCCTGATGGTTGAGGGGTAATAACTGTTCCTGAACCTGGTGGTGTGGGTCCTGAGGCTCCTGTACCTCCTTCCTGATGGTTGAGGGGTAATAACTGTTCCTGAACCTGGTGGTGTGGGTCCTGAGACTCCTGTACCTCCTTCCTGATGGTTGTGGGGTAACAACTGTTCCTGAACCTGGTTGTGTGGGTCCTGAGGCTCCTGTACCTCCTTCCTGATGGTTGAGGAGGAATAATTGTTCCTGAACCTGGTGGTGTGAGTTCTGAGGCTCCCGTACCTCCTTCCTGATGGTTGAGGGGTAATAACTGTTTGTAACCCTGGTGGTGTGGGTCCTGAGGCTCCCGTACCTCCTTCCTGATGGTTGAGGGGTAATAACTGTTCCTGAACCTGGTGGTGTGGGACCTGAGGCTCCTGTACCTCCTTCCTGATGGTTGAGGGGTAATAACTGTTCCTGAACCGGGTGAGGTGAGTCCTGAGGCTCCTGTATCTCCTTCCTGATGGTTGAGGGGTAATAACTGTTCCTGAACCGGGTGAGGTGAGTCCTGAGGCTCCTGAGGCTTACCTCATTTGAGGTGAGATGAGGTAATTTCATGCGAACTATGAGGGGCAATGGTTTTCTTTACACAGAGAGTGATGGATGCCCGGAATGTGGTGCCTGAGGTGGTGGGCGAGGCAGATGTGTTTGGGACTTTTAAGAGAGATTTAGACTGGTTCTTTATGTTTGAATCATTGCTAGATGTCAGACTACCAGCCCCACCTGTCGGAACGCCGTCTCGCTCATGTTTTTTTTTAAGGAATAGGGTCGACAGGCAGTATCTTCCTTCCGCGGGTTGAAATTTCGAACCCCAGAGGGCATGCGTGGAAGTTGAGAGAGAGAGAAAGTGCAAGGGAGGTGTGAGGGGCAAGTACTTTTTGCACAGAGGGTGGCGGGAATGCACTCCCTGGGGTGGTGGTAGAGGCAGATACATTGGGGACGTCTGGCAGATTACTGTGAGGAAAATAGAAAGATAGAGCATTTTGTATGTGGGGAGATGAGTTGGCAATTTGATGACTAATTTAATTGGATTGACACAACATTGTGAAGTGAAAGTACTGTCCCTGTGTTGGCTCTGTTCTAGGCCCATGCTCCTATTAATTACCGGATCAAAAATATAGCGATTGAGAACGACCTTGAAACAGTATTCAGGATATTGTGTGTTAAAGTTTCTTTCAGTTATCAATGAAGGGAAAAGATATGGGTGACATTAAGACAGCAGATTGCAGGCTCCTGTCGGAACAGATGGTCACACGAAATGATCTTGCCTGCTGAATTGAGCACAGCGCTGTCAGTAGCCTCGGGGTAGATTTCACTCATTGCATTCTGAAAATGTCACTCTGCTACACTTGCAGACAGCTGTAATTGTGTGGTGTAGCACTTAGTGTTATGCAAAAAAAAATGTGTTTTTTTTATCACAAAGAAAATATTTTATTATAAGCTCAATTAGGTGGAGTAGTCAACTCTGCTCCAAGTCATATTGTGATGAAATGCTGGTTAGCAAATGTACATGACAGATTAATTTGACAGTTTGAGGTATAATTAGTAAAGTAGATCAGGGGAAACACTTGGATGCAATATAGTCAGATTTTCAATATAATTAGCAGGGTAAACCAGGGGGAACATGAGGATGTAATATATCTGGATTTTCAGTATAATTAGTAGTGTAGATCAGGGGGAACAAAAATGTAATACATTTGGATTTTCAGTATAATTTGTAGTGGAGATCACGGGAACATGGGGATGTAATATATTTTGGTTTTCAGTATAATTAGTAGTGTAGATCAGGGGAACATGGGGACGTAATATATTTGGATTTTCAGTATAATTAGCAGTGTAGATCGGGGGAACAAAGATGTAATACATTTGGATTTTCAGTATAATTTGTAGTGGAGATCACGGGAACATGGGGATGTAATATATTTGGGTTTTCAGTATAATTAGTAGTGTAGATCAGGGGAACATGGGGATGTAATATATTTGGATTTTCAGTATAATTAGTAGGGTAGATCAGGAGAACATGGGGACGTAATATATTTGGATTTTCAGTATAATTAGTAGGGTAGATCAGGGGAAAATGGGGACGTAATATATTTGGATTTTCAGTATAATTAGTAGTGTAGATCAGGGGAACATGGGGACGTAATATATTTGGATTTTCAGTATAATTAGTAGTGCAGATCAGGGGAACATGGGGACGTAATATATTTGGATTTTCAGTATAATTAGTAGGGTAGATCACGGGAAACATGGGGATGTTTATTACCTTGGATGAATTATGAGATCAAGTCCCTTTTGAAGGCTCAAGCTGTGGCTTTTAGGTCCGCGGATACCAGTCGCTACACGGAATCCAGGTGTGATCTCCGGAAAGCCATTAGGGGCGCCAAGAGGCAATATTGGGCCAAATTGGAAGCCCAGGCTAACTAGAGAAATGCCGGTAGGCTATGGCAGGATCTAAATGAGATCACTGGGCACAAAGAAAAGGCTGGGAGTATCAATGACTGTGGCGCTTCTCTTCCTGACGAACTTAACGTATTCTACGCTAGATTCGAACAGAAGAGGAGCCCCCTGCTTCCTCCGGATGAACCAGACCTGGTGGCATCGAGATTCATCGTCATCGAGGAGGACGTTAGAAGATTCTTCCTGAAGATAAAGCCAAGGAAGGTGACGGGCCCAGATGGCATCCCAGGATGGGTTCTCCGGGCCTGTGCAAGCGAGCTAGCTGGAGTGTTTGTTGACATCTTCAATTGCTCCTTGCTTCAGTCTAAGATTCCCTTGTTGTTTAAGAAGGCAACAATAATCCCAGTGCTGAAGAAGAGCAAGGTGGCATGCCTGAATGACTATCGACCTGTGGCTCTGACATCAATTGCTATGAAGTGCTTTGAGCAATTGGTTATGGCACACATCAACCACAGCCTACCGGTCAACCTCGACGCTTTGCAATTCGCCTACCGGAGCAACAGTTCAACGGCAGATGCCATCTCTCTGGCCCTACATTCCTCCTTCGAACACCTGGAGAATAAAGACGCATACGTAAGACTCCTTTTAATTGACTACAGCTCTGCCTTTAATACCATTCTTCCAAATAAACTGATTCCTTAGCTCCGGAACCTGGGCCTTAACACTCAGATCTGCAGCTGGATCTTCAACTTCCTCACAGACAGGACCCAGGCTGTAAAAATAGGGGACAAGCTCTCCTCTACAATCACTCTGAGCACTGGTGCCCCACAAGGCTGTGTACTCAGCCCCCTGCTGTACTCACTGTTCACCCATGATTGTGTAGCCAAGTTTCCATCAAACTCAATATATAAGTTTGCTGATGACACAACAATTGTAGGCCGTATCTCCAGTAATGATGAGTTTGAGTGCAGAGAGGAAATTAAGAACCTGGTGGCATGGTGCGAAGACAATAACCTATCCCTCAACGTCAGCAAGATGAAGGAATTGGTTGTTGACTTCAGAAGGAGTAGCAGGCCGCACGACCCCATTTACATCGGTGGTGCGCAAGTGGAACAGGTCAAAAGCTTTAAGTTCCTCGGGGTCAATATCACAAATGACCTGAGTTGGTCCAACCAAGCAGAGTCCACTGTCAAGAAGGCCCACCAGCACCTTTACTTCCTGAGAAAAGTAAAGAAATTTGGCCTGTCCCCTAAAACCCTCACTAATTTTTATAGTTGCACCGTAGAAAGCATTCTTCTAGGGTGCATCACAACCTGGTATGGAAGTTGTCCTGTCCAAGACCGGAAGAAGCTGCAGAAGATCGTGAACACGGCCCAGCACATCACACAAACCAATCTTCCGTCCATGGACGCACTTTACACCGCACGCTGTCGGAGCAGTGCTGCCAGGATAATCAAGGACACGACCCACCCAGCCAACACACTTTTCGTCCCTCTTCCCTCCAGGAGAAGGTTCAGGAGCTTGAAGACTCATACGGCCAGATTTGGGAACAGCTTCTTTCCACCTGTGATAAGACTGCTGAACGGATTTGGGCCATACCCTCCAAAATCCGGACCTGCCTCTTGGTTTTTTTGCGCTACCTTATTTACCCTTTTCTATTTTCTATTTATGATTTATAATTTAATTTTTTAATATCTACTATCAATTTGTACTCCAGGGAGCACGAAGAGCAGAATCAAATATGGCTGTGATGATTGTACGCTCTAGTATCAATTGTTTGGCGACAATAAAGTATAAAGTATAAAGTCTGTAATATATTTGGATTTTCAGTATAATTAGTAGTATAAATCAGGGGAACATGGGGATGTAATATACTGAAGATATAAATATAATTAATAGTGTAGATCAGGGGGCATGTTGGCACGTGGCCGAGTGGTTAAGGCATTCGTCTAGTGATTTGAAGGTCACTAGTTTGAGCCTTGGCTGAGGCAACTTGTTGTGTCCTTGAGCAAGGCACCTAACTACACATTGCTCTGCGACGACACCGGTGCCAAGCTGTATGAGTCCTAGTGCCCTTCCCTTGGACAACATCGGTGGCGTGGAGAGGGGAGACTTGCAGCATGGGCAACTACCGGTCTTCCACACAACCTTGCCCAGGCCTGCGCCCTGGAAACCTTCCAAGGCGCAAATCCATGGTCTCACGAGACTAACGGATGCCTAAAAAGAAAGATCAGGGAAACATGGGGATTTACTATATTTAGAGTTTTCAGTATAATTAGTAGTTTAAATCAGGGGGAAAATGGGGACATAATGCAGTTAGATTTTCAGAAGTCGCTCAATGAGATGGCAAACAACTGTTTATTGAATAACACAAGAGCTGATGGGATTGGGCTTCATATTGGTGCAAAGGTAGGAAGCATAATGTGGATTAAAGAGGTGAAATTGAGATAACTAACTATCTGTTTAACTGTCCCTTGTGTGATTAATTGACCCGGCTGGTGGCGCAGCGGCGTCAGTGCCGGACTTCGGGACGAAAGGTCCCGAGTTCGAATCCAGCCAGCTCCCCTGCACGCTTTCCATCCGTGCTGGGTTACGAGCTGGTGATCCCTTTGGAAACTCACCCGGCGGAAGGCCACTGCGGTAACTTGCCTCGTACGCGGTCCCCCACTACGTCAGAGAGGCGTGGAGGGAAATCGTCCACTAAACAGAGAAATTCCGGATGCGACGTACCTTTCCTTTTCTGCGATTAATTATTGATTGCCAAACCATGCAATCGGCTTTCTCAATGGCATAAAGTATTTCGGTCAACAAGTGTTCCAGTATGAAATTGAAACAAGAATTTTGAATGCTCCTTTCATGATATCGGGTCATTCCAGAGTCCATTCAATCCATGAGGTGCTGACGATCCCGATATTCTAACAAGCACAATATTTAGCTTCGCACATAGAAACTCCCTCCAAAGGGCAGTGGCCATAAAGTGGGCTAAGACTGCGTCCTCAGCTGTCAGGATTACCCATCTCAACTAGGTCCACTTCTGTGATTTCCAACATAATGTCATTTAGACTTAGCCATCCCCGTCATGGGCTCTAGCCTCCTCACCTTCGAGGACATCTCCAAGCGGTGGTTTCTCAAGTAGGCAGCGTCCATCATTAAGGACCCGCACTACCCAGGTCATGCCCTCTCCTCATTGCTACCATGAGGGAGGAGTTGTAGGAGCCTGAAACGGAGACACCTCTTTCTCCCTTATTAGGGAGAGAGAGAGAGCCTGTGGTATGTCGAATACTGGGTGAACAAGTAGTCTTTGGGGTACTGCAAGTCTGTGCCTTTGCTGTTGCTTTGCTGCACACTTGAGTGCTCGGTGGTGGGTGTCGATGCTTTTTTTCCTCTTGTGGGGGGAGGGGGGATCGTTGCTTTCCTGCCGCTTACGCATGGGAGGGAGAGGGAGCTGGTGGGGGGGGGGTGGACTTTGTCGTCCTAACCTTCATCCTTTAGGGGCACTCCTCTGTTTTCATGGATGGTTGTGAAGAAAAAGAATTTCAGGATGTATATTGTATGCATTGCTCTGACATTAAATGTAGCTTTGAAATCTTTGAACACACACACACACGCACACGCACACACACACACACACACACACACACACACACACACACACACACACACACTGTTTTAGGAACAGCTTCTTCCCCTCTGCCATCAGCTTCCTGTGTGATCCAGGAGCTCATGAACACTTGCTCACTCTTTTTGGTCTCTTTGTTTTGCAAAAGTTATTCATTTAAAAATATATTCTTATCAGAATCTAGTTTGATGTCACCGGCATATGTTGTGAAATTTGTTGCTTTTGTGGCAGCAGTACATTGCAATTCATGATAATGCAAACTGTAAATTACAAAACTCTAAATTAGCTGTGCAAGACGCGAGGATCAAAAGGGCGAGGTGGTGAACATTGAACGGGTTCAATGTCCATTTGGGAATTGGATGGCCGACGGGAAGAAGCTGTTCCTGAAACATTGGGTTTTGTGTCTTCAGGCTCCAGTACTTCCTCCCTGATTGCTTATGGTAATTTTTATGGTAACCTGTAGAAGTTAAAGTTAAAGTCTGTCCCGAGCCTTGTGGCCCATCAGGCCGGTGCTTATGCCAGTTTCTGTGGTGTGAAGCGATTGAGAGTACGAGACTCCCCCCCCCCCCGGATAGGACGCCAATTTATGGTGAGGTTAACCCCCAGCATTTTGCCGGTACCCATTTTCAGCCGGGTGGACTGGAGCGTGTGTAGTTAAATGCCTTGCTCAAAGACACAACACGTTGCCCCGGCCGAGACTCGAACCAACGACCTTCAGATTGTGAGCCCAATGCCCTCACCACTTGGCCACGAACCACATGCAGTGGACAGGCTGGGTCTTTATTATTCCTTGGAGCATGAGGGAGCAAGGGGGCCACTTTGAAAATGCATTCCAGATCGAGAGGGGTGTCGGCAAAGTGAATGGGAACAGTCTTTGCCCCAGGGTAAGGGAGTCCAAAATTAGGAAGCCTATGTTCAAGGTGAGAGTTGAAAGATTTAAAAGGGACCCCAGGAGCAAGTCATTCCTGAGAGGGTGGGGATTATGAGCCACCAGAGGAAGTGGTTGAAATTGTTCATGGAAGAGACATGCAGGAGCGTAGATTGAGAGGGACGGGGTGGGGAGGCAATCATGGGAAATAGGGATTACCTGGGTGTGCACCATGGCGACATGGTGAGGGAGCCCAGGGTGAAATATTCAAAGCCTCCTGCACCACCCGCCCCCCGACCCCGCCATGAACCAGCCGGTCTCACCGAGTGTTTCCGGGCCTCCCAGACAGATCCGGACACCCAGACAGTTTCCAGGGTTGCACATCCCGACCCATTAGTCCGGCCTATCGGAAAACCGACCAGGGTTATGGGAGTCATCGAACGAACGCCGACCGGGAGGTTTCTGATCCCTTCAGGAAAAGTGGCACGCACAGAGACAATGGGCCTGGAGTAATCCCCAGTCACCTGGGGCGGACAACCCCCTTGAGGCTACAGGACCACCTGGACACCCAGTTTCAGGCCGGCCTGTCCGAACACGAAGTGGCGGAAGTGACTTCCTGCTGCTCCTTGATACTCAGCCAGATACTTCACCCACAACCTACAGCGGTCAGCGGTGGTCACTTTGTCCCAACTATGTAAAATTTAACAGTTATTGTATTGAAAAGGATTTGTTAAGGAATGGTTGGCATGGACTGGTTTGGGCCGAACAGCCCGTATCTGTGCTTTATTGCTCTGAGACCCTACCAGCAGTGACCACTTTATCAGGTACACCTGTACACCTGTCAACCTATACTCCTGTACACCTGAGCACCTTTACACCTGTTCACCTGTTTATCTGTACACCTGTACACCAGTTTACCTGATCATCTGTACACCTGACCACCTGCACTCATGTACACCTGAGCACCTATACACCTGTTTATCTGTACACCTGTACACCAGTTTACCTGATCACCTGTACACCTGCTCATTAATGAAGATATCTAATCAGACTCAGTGACCACTTTATCAGACAACCTGTACACCTGCTCACCTGTCCACCTGTTTATCTGTACAAGAAGGGAGGAAGAGAGAAAACAGGGAATTATAGACCGGTTAGCCTGATGTCGGTGGTGGGAAAGATGCTGGAGTCAATTATAAAAGATGAAATTACAACACATCTGGAGAGTAGTAACAGGATTGGTCCGAGTCAGCATGGATTTATGAAGGGAAAATCGTGCTTGACTAATCTTCTGGAATTTTTTGAGGATGTAACTATGAAAATGGACAAGGGAGAGCCAGTGGATGTAGTGTACCTGGACTTTCAGAAAGCCTTTGTTAAAGTCCCACATAGGAGATTAGTGGGCAAAATTAGGGCACATGGTATTGGGGGCAGAGTACTGACATGGATTGAAAATTGGCTGGCTGATAGAAAACAAAGAGTAGGGATTAACGGGTCCCTTTCGGAATGGCAGGCGGTGACCAGTGGGGTACCGCAGGGTTCAGTGCTGGGACCGCAGCTGTTTACAATATATATGAATGATCTAGATGAGGGAATTAAAAGTAACATTAGCAAATTTGCCGATGACACAAAGCTGAGAGGCAGTGTGACATGTGAGAAGGATGTTATGAGAATGCAGGGTGACTTGGACCGGCTGGGTGAATGAGCAGATGCATGGCAGATGCAGTTTAATGTGGATAAATGTGAGGTTATCCACTTTGGTGGTAAGAATGGGAAGGCAGATTATTATCTAAATGGAGTCAAGTTAGGAAAAGGGGAAGCACAACAAGATCTAGGTGTTCCTGTACATCAGTCATTGAAAGCAAGCATGCAAGTACAGCAGGCAGTGAAAAAAGCTAAAGGCATGCTGGCCTTCATAACAAGGGGAATTGAGTATAAGAGCAAAGAGGTCCTTCTGCAGCTGTACAGGGCCCTGGTGAGACCACACCTGGACTACTGTGTGCAGTTTTGGTCTCCAAATTTGAGGAAGGATGTTCTTGCTATTGAGGGAGTGCAGCGTAGGTTCACAAGGTTAATTCCCGGGATGGCGGGACTGTCATATGTCGAAAGATTGGAGTGACTGGGCTTGTATACTCTGGAATTTAGAAGGCTGAGAGGGGATCTTATTGAAACATATAAGATTATTAAGGGATTGGACACGCTGCAGGCAGAAAGCATGTTCCCGCTGATGGGCGAGTCTAGAACCAGAGGACACAGTTTAAGAATTAGGGGTAGGCCATTTAGAACGGAGTTGAGGAAAAACTTTTTCACCCAGAGAGTGGTGGATATATGGAATGCTCTGCTCCAGAAGGCTGTGGAGGCCAAGTCTCTGGATGCTTTCAAAAAAGAGATGGATAGAGCTCTCAAAGCTAGCAGAATCAAAGGTTATGGGGATA